>NC_139020.1:28853524-28978241 GCF_964662115.1 Mustela nivalis | reverse complement strand
GATAAGTTAGATTCTGGAAATCCAGGTCCTCTTGTTAGTTAGACCTTTGAACATGCATGTGTGTGGTTCCAAGAACATTAAATTACAAGAGGTCTGAAAGAAATGCAGCACTCTCCTGAGAAAGCAAATTAAAGGAATTTAGAACAGGATTTGGGAAAAGGGGCTCCAGAGTGAGGTGTTTTTCCCCTCTCCCCCAATTTGCAATGTTTTTATTGTTGTTGTTTGTGTTTTGTTTTTTGTTGGTTTTTTTCCTCTCCCCAATTTGCAATAAGTGAGAAAAATTACTTTCAAAATTGGATCCAACGTGCCTGGGTGGCTGTCCTTAAGCATCTGCCTTCAGCTCAGGTCATGATCCCAGGGTCCTGGGACCAAATCCCACATCAGACTCCCTGGTAAGCAGGGAGCCTGCTTCTCCCACTCCTACTCCCCCAGCTTGTGTTCCCTCTCTCACCCTCTGTCAAACAAATAAATAATAACTTTAAAATAAAATAAAATAAAATAAAATTGGATCCAAAATTTCTATTAAGTTTTAGACAACAGTCTACCATGAACCTCATTTCTTGCAAGTCCTTGCTGAGTTTACCAAGCCACAGAGCAAACCACTCTCTGATTCTGAGCTGTTCTGCAGTAGGTTACATAGGCAATTAGGCAGGTCAGGACAACTATCTAACAAGTACTTATTCTCCAATGAAGGGGGAACGACATCTTTGCTATTTGTTATAAAAGATGCTAAGTCCCGGGCCCTGGGTTCCTTTAGTACAGCACCATCTGGGCCCATTCAGACACCCTGTAGGACTTGGGGATAAGGGTGATGGACATATCATATCCATGGTCCTGCTGTTTACTGAGTCTGCAGTTTGTTAACAGGCTTGCTGTGATTCATTGAGTCTTGTCTACTTTGGGGAACCATGGAATTGTGGCAAGCCAACAGGCTCTCTTGCTTAGTCATCTCCTGGAGTCTTGTTACTCATTGCCCTTCTCTATGAGGTTGGGGATCTTCTACAGCAGTTAATGGCAGGTTTTATAAAAATAAAATTATATACTTTATGCTAAGAGGTTAACATATAATGAACAAAAATTGCAAAAGAGAAATTTGAAAACTATATCATGCTCATTTGTTATCAAATTTTCCCGTTACTACAGTTTTTATTTCTGGGGCTGTCTTCAAATGACATAGTTTACAAGATCCTGCTTTATTTTAATTTTATACAACCACACAGAGAGTTGGATGGGAACATAGAGATAACCTCTCACAGCAGGTGTCCCTGAATGCTCTCCTCAGACTTCTAGTGATAATATGCATTGATGTCCACAAGACAGACATATCACTGACAGATGACTGCAGTCACTAGGGCATTAACTTTTACATTGATTTGAAATCTAGGGTTTTGTAAAACATCAATTAATTTAGCTACGTTTTATTTTCCTTTCTTTATTCTTCCATTTGTTTGTTTGTTGGTTTTTCCCACCCCTTTTCGAACACACATGTAAACATCAAGGAGGGAAACTCTTCCCTTTCTCCTTGAAGCATCAAACTATCTATTTCCATCTTTCCACATGACTAAGAATGTTATCTTATTCCTCTTTTTTGGAGATAATAAGTCTCCACCTTTCTGTTTAACATTCCCCATACGAAAAGCGTTCCAAATTTCACAACATCCGATTCACCACTGTCTACCTAGTTCTCTGTGGAACTGTTTTCAAAAAGAATGACCAGACTACTTCCTTCCTAAAATCTGCATAGTATGTGAATGTAACCAACATGTAGATTTACCTATTTTTTCCTGAAATTCACATGACAACTGTTTGCTTAAATTAAGAATTTTTTTTCCCACATAAAATGATTCCAATGATATTTAAGCCATTCAGAATTAATCTAAACTGTTGATATTTACATGGGCTAGATTTTATTATATGGGGCTCTGATATCATCATTTAATTTGAGTATTTGAAAGATTTTTATTAAATATATTGGTCACTAGAATCAAAGAATAATTTTTGGTTTTATTTTTTAAGATTTTTATTTAATTATTTGATATATATAGAGAGAAGGAGCAGGGGTAGGAGCAGAGGGAGAAGCAGACTCCCCATTGAGAAGGGAGCCCCATGTGGGGCTTGATCCCAGGACCCTGAGATCATGACCTGAGCTGAGGGCAGACATAAAACCAACTGAGCCACCCAGGCACTGCAAAGAATAATTTTTAATGAATTTCTGCTTTTTATGATATTGAACTATGACACTGCTAACTATCATTCTTAACTATGAAAGCATATTTTTTCATGTAGTTAAGTGGAAAAGGAAACTGATAAAAATATGTGCTTCAAATATTCAGTTGAAAGGAAATTCATAAACTATCAGCTATACATAGCTAATGAACAAATACATATACACACACACACACATATATATATATATATAATTGAGGTATACTACTAATATACTAGAATTAAAACAAGGGACTAAAATAAGGGAATTTTTATATCAAATTGAAAAAAATAAATGATAATTGACTATACTATTAAAAGAACACTTGATCTGGTATTCAAATGCAGTTTAGGTCAGCATGTAAATTAAAACTTTTTTTTGTAATTCTATTTGGCATTATGAATCAAGAACCTTAAAATGATCATATCCCCTGAGACAGTAATTCTAGGGAATGATCAGATTTATGCTTAAAGATATTTATAGCAGAATGATAATGTAAAATTATATATATATATATATATATAGTAAAATAACTTCAAAAGTATATATATAAGATATTTCTCATTCTGCATTGAAAAGATATATGCCTGAAGTGATGCAATATACATCTTTACTAATATGTGTATGCATATGTATATCATATACATGTATATGAAGACCAAGAAAACTACTGTAGTAATTTTGAGTTCTTTTTAAAGTTTTTCTTCCCGGGGTGCCTAGGTGACTCAGTCAGTTAAACATCTGCTTAGGTCAGGTCATGATCTCAGGGTCAGGGATTGAGTCCCACATCTGGCTCACTGCTCAGCAGGAAGCCTACTCCTTCCTCTCCCTCTGCCTACTGCTCCCCCTGCTTGTGCTTGTGCTCCCTCACTCTGTGTCAAATAAATAAATAAAATATTTAAAAAATAAAAAAAAAATAAAGCTTTTCCCCCAACTTCCAATGTCTTTACATTGACCATATGCTATTGTTTAAATGAAAAACTGAATTAAACCTTCAACTTAGTTAGGATCTAACCTGGGCTAACATACTATGATAATTACTAAAACTCCTAAACAGCTCCTATTTGCCAAGACTGGATATTTCTAGAAAATGTATAACACAATATTAAAAAATTAAGTACCGAGATATTTTTTCATGTTATCCAACTTATGCTTTGTTCTTCGTTACCTAAAGTTCCAGAAATTATTATTTATTTATTTATTTATTTATTTGTTTGTTTTTCAGAAATTATTTTTAAAGACAGAAGGTTTACTTCTCAACTAGTCAGAAATACATTCCTATAATACTTTTAGGCTCTCAGCATACTCTTAAAATAATTGAATCTTCAATAATACTCCAATCATAACTTAAATCCACACAGCTTTTTTTTCTGGCAGTTATTCAAGCCAATGCCATTCCTTTTTGATCAAGGAACAATTGGGTTTCCCTTTCTAATATCTTTCCAAATTTTTTTTTTAAGATTTTATTTATTCATTTGACAGAGATCACAAGGCAGAGAGGCAGACAGAGAGAAAGGGGGAAGCAGGATCCCTGCTGAGCAGAGAGCCTGATGCAGGGCTCCATCCCAGGACCCTAAGATCATGACCTGAGCCGAAGCGTCCCACCAAATGTTTTAATATTAAATTAACTCAGAGGAAAACATGATTATTAATAATATCCAAACAAGGATTGTTCTTAAGTTTTGTGGGTTTGGTTTTTTTTTTAAGATTTTATTTTTTTATTTGAGGGAGACAGAACACGAGCCAGGGGGAGAGGCATAGGGAAAGGGAGAAGCAGCCTCCCCGCTGAGCATAGAGCCCCACACAGGGCTAGCCTGTGATCACAGGTTCAAGAACCCTGTGATCATGACCTGAGCCAAAAGCAGAAGCCCAACCAACTGAGCCACCCAGGCGCCTCTGTGTTTCCTTGGTTTTTATAATGACGATTTTTATACATCATGGAGAAGCAGGCAAGAAACTTATTAAACATGAACCGCTTTGCTCTATAGACTGGCTAAAGCATAGACAAGAATATATATATTCCAGGCTACTGCTAACCCCCATTTTCAACATTAGGTTGATATCTGAAACTCCCACACATTTGGAAGTTAGTTTTTAAATTACTTATTATTTCAAGCTAAGGGTCATATTAGGGAAGAATGGCATAATCAGACTTCCCTCTTACTATAGTCAGGATTTTATTACCTTAATTATTTCCACATCTAGACCCACATATCTAAGCAGTAAATTCAGTTTAATCTAAAATATAGTGACTGCGAACTTTTGCTAACTGGCTCTTTTTTTGCTTTAATACCATAATTGCTGACATTCATAAAGAAGACCCAGAGCCACTGTCATACCCTGAGATATGAAAATACATGAAAATTTGCAGTATTATGTTAAATAAAATGTAACATTTAAGAGTATTTGAAATTATTTTGGGCATTCATATTGAGAATGATTGATTTGCTTTTAATATTTCTATTAATCCTAAAACTTCATTCATCAGAAAACTGCATTCTCAGATCATAGCAGATAACAGAAAAAAAAGGAATTTTCAAGTCTTTCTCCCCCCTCCTCAAATAGATTGGGAGGGGAAGCATTTTTGGGGGGAAAAAAGGTCTTATTTGAAATCAAACTGATTTTATTTTACCCACTGATGAGAGCCCCCTATTTTCACGTACTTCTTAAAATGTCCAGATTTACCTGGCTCTGTCGGCACTGTCTTAAATCTATAAACCATGCAAATTACTTAATGCCTTCTGCCTCTCACAATCAACCCATAACAAACATGCTATTAGGTAATTTAAAGGATTAAAGCAATTGTCAATTGGTGGAATGAGAGAGAAAAATCCCTGTCCATTTTTCTGCCCTTTCGACTTTTCAAACATAATCCACTCACAGTGACACTTAGAAAGTATCCTAAATGGGTAGTTGTACAATATTTAAAATAATGAATTTTATTGTCTATTTAAGGTGTGTATAAACCACCCCATTCACTGAGTACTGCCCAGAGAAGAACACAGAGCTTCAGTTCAAGGAGACCATTGCAGTGTCATGTTTCAATAGTATTATATTTATCCTTTGTGGGTTTTTTTTTTTAAATAAACATATATTTTTATCCCCAGGGTTACAGGTCTGTGAATCGCCAGGTTTACACACTTCACAGCACTCACAATAGCACATAAACTCCCCAATGTCCATAACCACTCCCCCTTCTCCCAAACCCCCTCCCCCCAGCAACCCTCAGTTTGTTTTGTGAGATTAAGAGTCACTTTATCCCTTGTGGTTTTTGAGGCTAGGGAAGGGAACTTTTTACTTCCCTCAAAGGGAAGTAAATTCTTGACACCTCAAAGTACTTTCATGACTACCTATATTTCTTCCATTTCTTCCTTTCAATTGGGTTCTAATAGGAGGGAAAACATAAGACACTGACACTGAACATTTAGTATGATAGGTTCAATGGTATACCAATCTTTTCAATTGTGATAATGACAGATAATTTTATTGATGCTTAGCTGCAATCCTCAGTAGAACTTCTACTGTTTCTCGATGTTTATGTATTATTCAGACTAATAGTGATCCTAAAGTAGAAAAAGCTTCTTGTCTCTTAAAACTTTTATTGAGCAGAGTTCAAAATGCACACAGTTAAGTGCTATTCTGTGTGCATTTAATGTAGAGTGAAAAGCTGTTTGGTGCCCATTTTAGATTCACTGGCAACAAGACAGACAAGAAAGTATGTACAGGGAGTCATGAAGATATATATGAAAAATTAAGAGTTTAAAATTAATTTGAACTTATAATGTAATGCACCACGTGGAAATCTAAAAATCAATTTCCAAATGGAACAGCTTGAAACTTTTTCTTGCCATCTGGTTTTGGACCTGGCTCATTCAATTCCAATTCTGCCCTTGTAAATACTCCAATTTTATATATACTATATGGGAATGATAATCCATGCCACCTAAGCATATCTTGTATTTCCTAAAAATATAGTTGTTTTTGTTTTTTTCTACACTATCAATATTTCCTGCATGTCCTCTTAATCATGGATACTCTTATCTTTTTTTAAACCAGATGTGATATTATTATTTGATTTATTGACATACTAAAGAGTGATTACATTTTATTTGGCTAATTAAAAATATATATATATGTCTAAGATTTTTACATCTTTAATGAGCCTAAAATACACATTGATGAATTCAAATGAAGAGGGAAAAACAGATTTGGCTATTTGAGTCATAACTTAAGAGAAAAAGTAAGGCCTAATATATAGACATAGGATTTAAAAAGATTATGCATGGAAAGCATTTACCCATGTTGGCATACATGGAGGGCTCAGTAAATGTTAGCAATTAGCCTTTGCTTTCTTTCTTTGTGTGCTAATAGTAATAAATAGAAGATTCAAATTTATATTTATTTTTTCTGAAGAAAATAGTTATTGAAAAACTATTACTAGTTGCTTTACATATGCCATCTTATTAGTTCCACACAAAATAACACTGTGAGAATGTTGAGAATTAAGTCAACCCCGCCACCAGAGTCCACAGCTAATAAATGACAGAGATATGAGCAGACATTTGAGGTCTGTTTTTTGATGACACTCTCTCAAATAAGTTTAGCAAACGTGAGCTACCACATCACAAGACTGCCTTAATTGCCTTATAAAGATATCTGCAGGATACTGAAGCCAAGATTTTTGTAATCGAAATTATAAAAATTTAGGCTGCAATAAAATACATAAAAATGCATCTTTTTAAGGTATCTATTGATCATTTAGTTCTTAATAATTCAGTCAGATCTAACTGAAAGGAGACGACAGTTGTAAATCAAACAGATTTCCAGGAACTTCATGTTTTGTGTTTTGTTTTGTTTTGTTTTTAAGATTATTTATTTATTTGACAGAGAGAGAGAGAGAGATCCCAAGTAGGCAGAGATACAGGCAGAAAGAGAGGAGGAAGCAGGCTCCCTGCTGAGCAGAGAGCCCGATATGGGGCTCGATCCCAGGACCCCTAGACCACGACCTGACCCGAAGGCAGAGGCTTAACCCACTGAGCCACCCAGGCACCCCTCATATTGTGTTTTTAAAATTAATAATTATAAGTTAAACTTCCGCTTTGGAAAAATATGTTACCACTTTCAAATTACTTAGCTAGTGTATCCATCCATGAATAAAAGAATGCTCTCATATATACATAAGACACTTAAAATTATAATAGTAAATCTTAAAGATCATCCAGTAGTTTAATTATGATATGAAGAACTCTTTTTTTCAAATATGTATATTGAGACTTCAAGCTACATGTTTGTATCTCTATGAAACTTCTATAAAACTGTATAACTTATAACTGATAAATGGCATAAATACATAATTTATACTCACATATTTAAATGCAGTAATTATAAAAGATTTTATTTATTTATATATGTGATATACTCATATATTTACATGCTAATTTATATATACACGCTCACATATACACAGACTAATTTATTACAGTGATGATGCAAAATTACTTAGTAACTTTGATACAAAGTATTTTGAACTGTCAAACCACTTCAGAAGATATTCTGCACAACATACATTATATAAGGCAAATAGCTTTCAGTGAAAATTTTTCACCAACAGTAACATTATATAATAAATTTTTCACAGTGAGAGGAGGCCGACAGCACAGCTTGAACTTTCATTCTACTGGATGATCCTGTGTCACTGCTTTTGTTTCTAAGCTTTCAAAATGTGAATCTTGCAAATATAATGAGGTTTTGATAGGTATCTGCCAAAATCACTGAGGTAACTGGCATTGCATATTGTTCCCCTAAATATTATTGTAGTCATCATATGACTTGTTTTGCCAAATTCTACGATGGCCCTTGTTTCCAATCCTAAATTCTAAATTCAAAATTCTATTTCTTCTCCATAACTGTCAAAGCTACATTTAACTGATTCTGCTGTTATTTCCCACTAATTTTCAACATGCTGTCCATCACAGTCTGGTTGGTTACTCGACTGTCCTCTGAATGTATGTTACAGTTTGCCTGGGTTAAGTCCCTGGCTCAAAAACACATTACTTGGTAACTTTAATCAAGTTGTTACTCTTGTAGAATAAACGGGGGTGATAAATAATGATACCTTTTGGAAAGGGAAGATGTAGGCACTAAGTTACAGAATTCAAAGATATTACATAATACAGAGCCTAGTACAAAGTATGTGCTAAAGTAAAAAAGAAAAAAAAAAAGGAAAGAAACTAACTTAGCTATATGTAGCATCAGCTCTATATTTCCTTGTCTTCCTTATTGTGGTTATCATTTAAAATATCTTTCCCTTTTCTATTTCCCTATTCAAAGCCCTTAAAAAATGAGACACATAATTTATAATGCATGTATTATACTTGTTATTTTTCCAAACATATCTTATGCTTATCCTCTGTGTTCATTAAAACTATAAGTTTTACTTGGGAGCATCCAATAAATATTTGAATGAAGGTATACATTTCAGGTGTCCTACATATGGGTAAGCATAGTATGAGGGTATAGTTGATGGACATACATTTTGCTAATAGTACAATGCATACTGTTCCACTTTGAATGTACAAGTTACCTAACATTTTGCAGGGGGACCTTGAATGGAAATGCACGATCAGCACAGTTCTCTAACAGTGAGTCAAGTTTAATTCATCACACTTGGTAATCAACAACCTCAGCCCTAAATCCCTGCATGTGTCTCTACAACTGGTCCATGTAGTCCCCAAACAGGAGTGGGACATTCTGTTAGATAAATGAAAATCCATCCTAGTTAGCCAGAAGCAATTCTCAGGCCCCTATGGATTCTGGAAGGCACTTCAGTGACATTCTGAATTGCCCTAAAATAAATTCTTTATTAGCTGCCAGCTATTACATTAGAGATTTCATGATGTGCCCCTGTCTCCAGAACATAATCTTGGACTTTGCCCAGCATGATAACGGCTTCTCTGATGACAGAGCTTTTGACACTGATATGAAAGGGATTCTACTAAGCATATGTAGGGTCTATCCTAATAGTCTATGTGGTGAACTCTTCATAAATTGACAGAAGGAATGAATTTCTATACTTATTCTGGTAACATATCAAAAGCTATAAATTGTCAGTATTGAATTTATTCATTAAATCTTTGTATTTTCCTGAATAATAATACCAGGGAAATATTTTCTTTATGTGAGAATATAAACTTATTAATTTAGCATTTTGTACAGAGACAGAATTCAAAATGTAACCATTCAGATAAACATTACTCATCAATGTATACATAATTTTTCTTATTGTGTCTGCATACTATTATTGGCTAATAATAGTATTATTTCTACCAAAGAGCTCCATTATAAAATGGAATATAAAGCATACACTGTAGGATTAATATGATGTATAAGTTTTTTTTTGATCAGCAAGTTGTACTAGATTTCAAAATGAATCTGTTAAGTATAAACCACATGTAGCCTAAAAACAAATGGGCTCACAATTATTTTCTCCTTGTTATCAAGTACAGGGGCTCTTCCCTTCTTAATCCTAGAACATGTCACTCACCATGCCTCTCCACAGACCAAAGTTCCCAAATAGATATTTAAAATTTATATTTTAAGGTGAACTGTCACAGCGATTAAATGGCTAAAGATACTGTAAGATATCACAAAAACAGTAATAGGAATGATTTTTTTTTGTACTTTGAAAGCCACTGTTTTCTCATTTAAAAAAAAAAGAAAAAGAAAAAGCACAAACGGAAAAGACAAGACACACACACACACACACACACACACATATACACACACACACACAAATAAAAATCAGTATAAATCATCCAGAAGTTAGAAAGTGATTTGTGGAACAGCTTGAATGCTAGGGCTTACCCAAATTCACCCTATCTGAGGTCTGAGTATGATATAAAGAGAAGATGACTTCAGAATAAATTTTGGATATTTTACCCCTCCCCCACTCACCCTTAAAATAACACCAAGCCCAACTTTAGTTTTGTTTTTAACAGCACTGTCACTTACCTTAGCTGGAGACATGCTAATTAAAGAGGGGCAAAAAATCCCCTTTTCTCCCCATCCACCCACCACAAAAAAGAAAAAAAAAATCCTTATAATCACAAATTACAGGTTCCTGGAGGGTTGAAATCTGTATTTATCATAGCTTTTTAGTGTTTTTTGTGATATTAAGCTTTGCTGTACCATCTTAATAAATGGCTTTGTGGAATCAGAAAAGAGTTCTCTTTCTTTTGTGATGTTGTGTATCATTTTTAGGTACCATTTAGGGACTCTGAAATTTTGATTTGATTTTTAACATGATAACGCTAGAACTGTGATCCTTCACTTACTTTTCTTAAATTTTACTCCTAAATAAAGGTAATCCTATGGACTGGTATGGCTGAGTGACTGAAGGACAACTTTAGATGAGGCCCTAAGCTCTGGTCTCTGAAAACATCATGGCCTTTAGATGCAATGTGCTTCTTCTCTTTTCTTTTCAGAACAATTATCTGTTGTTTTGATGACCATGGTTTCTTTCTTTTTTAAAAAATTATTTTATAAACATATAATGTATTATTAGCCCCAGGGGTAAAGGTCTGTGAATCGCCAGGTTTATACACTTCACAGCACTCACCATTGATGACCATGGTTTCTTAATCAAACAACAATCTAACAGATAAAAGATCCACAGTCATGACTGATCAAGATCACTATTTGAAACACATAATATTTAATTTAATTATACTTTATATAAACTCTTACCACTTTGAATTATATTTTGAACTTCTAGCTCTTTTTCAAGTAACAAAGCCTATGTACATAACTTTATTTTACTTTCTTTTCTTCTTCTTCTACATCTTTTTTTTTTTTTTACATTCAAATAACTTTGAAGGTTGAAGGTTTGCATTTCAAAACTAAGAAAATGAAACTGCTCTCTGACCAAGGCCTCATGTAGCTGTGATCCATCCTGAAGCCAAATTTTATGGCTCAGTTGTAAACCCTTTGAAAATGTAGCTTATAATGTAAGTGCTGACAGGATCTTAACTATTATGGCTTCATGAACCCCAACACTAATATAGTCAAGGCATTTCATTACTGTCAGCTTGTCTCACTTTGTAAAATTAAATATCCTCTTTAAAAATATTTATATGCCTTCGATTTCCTGAACAAAGTTTTCTTCAAGGAATCTGGCTGATGAACCCTCTCCCTGGAGCGGAGACCGGTGGGGCTAATGGTTACACACATGTTGGAACTTGCATATATCACTGATAAGGATGGATGGTGTGCATTCACTTATTATCAGGTCACAGTTTTTCATAGGCATAATCTGACTTTATAAAAGATAGGTCCCAAAACCATACTCTTTAAAAGGAAACAGCACCCTACTTCCCGGGCAATAGTTTTTCCCCCTTTTTGATTAAGAAGTGTGTATTCTATTTGTCAGTTAAATTCTGAGCATTTTTTTCATCTATTCTCTAATATAAAAAATACTTAAAAACTCCTTTCAATTTTTCTTCTGTTTGTCATCCAGTAAAAAATGCACTTTAGGAAGTATGACCTGAAATCTTAGGGTGTTTTAATCACATGCAAAAAAACACATTATATTAATAACAGATAACTAAAATAAAATTTTGAGGTTAAAAGTGAAATCGTCAATTTGAAAAAGTTAGACAAAAGTGGTTGTGGTTGAATTAACATATTCAAGTCATAATTTGTAAGGTGAAAAAAGTCAACTGTTCTCAGGAACCATTTTTTTCTTACCAAAATCTCACATGTATTTTGTTAAATTTATCAAATGCTATATATCCTGTTTTTCCTTGACTTACATGACATTGATTTGGTAATTCAGAACTTTACAGATGAGTCATTTTTTAGAATGTCTTTCGATTTGGGTTTTTCAGATATTTCTTCCTTGTTTGGTTGAGGTTGTGCATAGGGGGCGAGAATCTCATAACATGATGACATGTTAGTGTCCTCGTCACTACCTCCCATCAAGTGGCACATGATTTCTCCCATTACTCTTAATACCAGCCAGAGAACAAGAGCAAATTTTACAACAAATCTTCATCAAGTTGTTAAGCACACTCCTCCTTAATTTCTATATCTAAAAAATACTCTGATAATTTTTTGAACATGTAGAAAAAAAAAATACTCACTTCAGACTTGGCTTTGGCATTTACTCTTCAGTTGTAGGAAAGATAAGGTATTAAATCTATTTATTGCATACAGATGGAGATTAAATAATTTAAACAAATGAAAAACAGAAGTGGTGATTATACACAGCGCAAAAAACACTCTACATTTTCCATGAATATTCATATAATTCGGTTTCCAGATTCAGTCTCACATTATAAATTACTTTTGAACAACAACGTTGCTTTCTTTTTTCCTTACTGCACTACTTTCTACGTCAGTCTGCCAGAATTTTCCAAGCTTTATAATACTATAAATACATTCACATTTTTCTAAAATTAAAACTGAAATTTAAATGATGTAGTAAAAGGGTAGTGATAATAATGATTTCCCAACATTAGAGAGGTAAGATATAGTGAGATGTAAGAAATGTGTAATTAACACTATAGTCATAGGATATTTTATTACCAGTCTAATATCTCATATACTCTGCTCATTCATCAAATTACTGGGCATTTATTACATGTAGGACTGCCTGCTAATTGAAGCAAAGACAAAATTTCTCTTCAAATAACTTATAAAGTGGTAAGTAAAACATAAAGACGTACAACAATAAAGTATTGTAAAAACTGAAACTGTCCTCTGATCTAAATTAAATGCCTTAGTCATTTAAAAGATGGAATATTACTTTTGGTATGTAGTTGAGGGGTCTTTGATCTGGCAATCAGAGCTACTGTAGTGGCAAAGGGGCATTCCAGGAAAAACTCCAAAGACTAAATGATCTGTTTGTTTCTTCAAACCAGGAAGTCTATTCTGGTGTTTGTGAAAGAGTAAACCATCAGTATGCAAATTTTATAAATGAAAACCTTTATTTAGTACATAAGGTATTGAGGTTGTTTGCTCAAACAAAGCAGGTTTTCTTACCAGCTCATATAATTGAGAAAGATGTCAGAATCAATATCATAAAAATGGTCTTGTAGGTAGTAGACAGCAGCACATGGTTAAGATTTAAAACAACAACAACAACACACTTTTGCGGTCAAAAACCTTCAAAACATTGCCCCAAATCCCTAAATAATTGCCAGTATATTATGCAGGATTGTGCAAATAATTACAAGAAAATCTAAAATGGCATTCAAAATATCCCCCATATCAATCTTCACCGTACCATGAGTTGAAATAATGCTATAGTATATGCTTATCATACATTCTAACCCTTCCTAGAGAGGGGGGGTCATAACTGCTAGAGTGGTTTTCTTTGTTTAGTAAAGACAGACACAGGCAACTGACTGACAAAATTTTAAGTGGAAGCAAGTATGAGCGATTTGTGAAAGGATCTTTTGAATCATCAAAAGTTTTGTGCTCTATTGCCATAGTTTAATTCTTAGGTCATAGCTGAGAAGCTTGAATGAACTCAACACTCAGATGGAGTCAAGGTCAAGTGGAAAAGTGGATGGGGCATTAAGTGCAAGCAAAATTGGCCCCTCCCCTTCCTTTGATAAGGGCTGTTCTGATTGGTCAGTGTTTGCTTTCCACCAGGTGTTTAATGTTTTGACTTACCTAGGGTCTGGCTTTACCTATTTATACCTTTTGCACCTATTTTCCTATTTACACTTATTTACCTCCTAATTTCCCCCTTCAATAGTAACTGTAAGTGCTAAAACTTGGCTTAAATTCTAAATTCCAATAGCAGAAATTATGAGAGAGAGAGAGAGAGAGAATTTTTAAAAATTCTTTTTGTTACATATATTGACTCTACAATGTGAACTTCTCTGTAAAGTTACAGTCATTGGAATGGAACTCTTTACATCTTTTAGATGTCTTCTCAGTGAGAGTAATTGAATGCAAAATAATTAGGTCTTTTAATCCTAATGAGGATGATGTCAGCACTGTAGTCAGGATTTCTGGTTAGTTTATCATGAATGCAAACTGATGATCACATATGCGATGCTCTGAACTAATCAGATGAGACACCTGCCTTCCCTCAAGGAGTTCATATATTGTGATTAAATAGAAAAGCATGTGCCTCAGGGAAAACTTGCTGGCCTATTAACCTATATTTGAGATTCATGTTCATTGATGAGCTTAAAAATCCCTTGGCAGCCAACAACCATTGGCATTTTTTCCAAATGTTCTACAAGTCAGCTTAGAGATACCTGTTTTAAACTGCCCAGCCTCATGCTGTCTGCACCACCCCTCACAGGCCACAGCTACCTACTGATCTGTGAAGCTACTACTCCCTGGCCCTGTCCCAGTAACCCCCTCTCTCAGATTGGTGGTTCCTGCTAATACAACAAAAATGGAAATTGTCAGCGTGGGCAGGTTGCCATATGGAGGTTGACAGCTGCTCAATCAGATTAAGACAAATGCACATAGCCAATGTGAGTTAAAAAAAATTTTTTTCAGAAGAAAACTGTTGTTTTGTTATTATTACTTTTTCCAGGATTTTTGAAAAAAGAGCATCAGTTTTAAAGATCTTTCTCTAAAGCAGAGATGCTTCAATCAATCATTGATATGAAGCAATTTCTTAAAAAGTAGTTAAAACCACCTTCTTCAAAATTTAAATGTGTTTTGCACTTTGATCCTTTTTGCCTCTGGCCATAGTGTTTCATTTAAGAAACCTCATTTCCCGCCTTCAGCCTACGCCACAAATATGTAGACTTCTGGTAGCTATTCTACAAAATAATAATGGCCCCTACTTCCTGAAAAGGAAAATAATGCTGAAAAATTGTAAAAATCTGTTTCAGAGGACTTCATAATATGCCAAGGGAAAAGTAACAGAATTTTACAACCCATCAAAAGATAACACGCAGCCATCAATACCAAGCTCATGAATAAATAAATATTTACAGCATGTACATATGCGTATCAAGGTAAAACTACTGTGCAGGAACTCAGAAAGTGTGGAAAATATTTATGCAATGCATCTACCATGACAAAAGAGACACTGAAAAGAAAATAATTTTAAAGAATGGTCAGCACTTTTAGTTAAAGTTTTCTAGTGACTGGCCCGACCTTTCTAAAATATGCAAACCCTTTTAATGATAAATGAAATATGTTGCTATGATTGCCTATTCCTGAACTTGACTGAGTCATATCATCATCATACAGCAGAGCTAGCAAATTTCTAGCTGAGCTAGTTAGAGCACATTGGAAAAAGTAGTCATATGTTCAAAGACGAAACATTTCAGAACTGATTTACAAATGCAATCCAATGCATCTGTATTTAAAGCTGTGTGGAATGAATAAATGCTTAGGAACACATGCAAATATTTTGAAATAAACCTTTCTGACTAGGTTAACAATTTTTCCCAAGCCTTACATGGATCTAACTTTCTCCCTGGGTAGCTAGAGCTCCAAAGTCGACAGCTAAAGTCTATCACAGGAAATGGTAGCACTTTTACATGCTGGAGGTGCAGACTGTCTTTGAAAAAATTAGATAGGAAATACAAGTTAACACTTTTGACATCCCCTAGAGTGGATAACACACCATACATCTCTAGATCCCAAGCCACCAAAAAGCTGCCATGTAGGCTAACATAAATAACAGCTTGCAGTTTGCAAGAACTCCTCACCCCCTACACACACACACACACACACACACACACACGCGCGCGCGCGCGCGCGCTGATAACACGAGGAAATACAGTAATGTGGTGATATAATTTACAATGCCCAAAGATAATTTGCAGCTCCACTCCTCAGGAGTACATCTGCACCAACCATCTAAGCTAAGTGCCTGTTGGAACTTTTCCCTTGAAGGTACTAGAGGTAGAAGATTTGTAATATCTTTAATGCAACAAAAGGAGGAACAGGAAGATCAAACTGAAGGGGCTCCTGTATTTAGCAAATCCTGCTGAGATGTTGTGATGAATTATTAAAACTTCTTGTTAATGTTCATGCTTCTCCTTAACCTCACATCATACCATTGACAGTACAGCAGAGGTGGGGAAACCCAGAAAACGTTTCCGGAGCTGAGAGAAAAATGTTAGGTGAAAAGAAATGCTCCTGCAAAGCAAAATCCTCCGACATCTCCCATCAGGATTTCCCCCAAAACATGCAAACAGAGTTCAGAAAGTCTCTTAGGGGCTATTTCTGCAGCATCGTTTGGCTCAGAGCATTCATAGAACAGATACGCTGGAAACTTGTGTTCAGTATAAACAAACAGCATTCATTCAGGAAAAGCAGAATCATCTGAACTTTACAAAAAGGCAGGGTCAAAGTACCATAAATTCTCCCTCATCTCATCTGAATTTCTCGACAGCAGAAGAAAATGGATTTCCAGTCTCCAAAGTACCGAAAGGCTTGTTCTTGTTCAGCAGATTTTTTTTTTTCAATAAAGTTAATGCAATTTATCTTTATTATCACATCAACACTGATCGAGACGGCCAGCAAATTAGTGTCGGTGGCGCTGTGTTTCATCACATGCCCCTCCTCGGGCAGCCCTCTGACCGGTTCACAAAATCTGCCGAACAATTCAGGCATCTAACATATTCAGGACCCATTTCTTTTTTTAAAAAATAATGCAGCTTCCTGAGAATACCACCCATATGCTTGCACTAGAGTACCACGCGTCTGGCCCTATATCCTCCCTGCTGGAAACAATCCTTGCCATGCTTCGATAGCCCCGAAAGCCAAAAATCGCAAAAAAAAAACATATATTTATATCAATAACACAGAAAGAACTCTTCTTCCTCGCCACCTACAGCACAGATCGTCTTTCCTAAAATAAAAATCCGATTTCCAGCAGATGCAGCTGCTCTACCTTTAGCTGTCCTCAAGTTGCCATTGATCAGCCCTGCTAACTCCATTTAGATCCTTAACGCAAAACTTTCATCACTTACCTCCTTTCCAAGGTTTTCCTTTCCAGGGGGTTCGAGTCAGCTTGCTCAGAGTGGGTCCAGAGAAAAAGAGCATCAAAACGAAGAAAAGTTCAAGTCTAGTCAATTTCCTCACTTTCTCTAATGATAACATTGCCACAAGTTAATGTCACAAAATTTCTCACATCCTCTTCCCTCCCGGTTATTAAAATAGCATTAATCATTGAAAAACCTGAGGTAGGTGTTGTTTTGCCATCTCTCACAGCTGAAGTCGCAGCTCCCTGATGTAGCCCTGAGCCAAGCTACATTTCTCACGGATCCGGCTCCTCTCAGCACGCAGTCAGCTCTGCTCCAGCTCCAGGAGCTCGAAAATAATTTCTGATCTTCCCTTTGCTTTCAGTGGGAATAGATTCCTCAGAGTTTTGGGTGAGCTTGATGGAAAATGATAAAAACAGGCATGTCCGTGTCCGGCAGAAAAGAGAAAAGATGTCAGGATTGTGTGAAAAAGATGAGAAGCTGTTGTACTGACAGCCTTCAGGCTGCTGTGTGATCCTAATAGCCGTGCGACCAACCAAATTGCTCTTTTAAGAGTAATAAGGCTTCAGTGAAAGCCGGTGTCACTGCCACTCGGGTGGGTAGTGCGGGGCTTGAAAATCATCCAGGAACCGCCACAGATAACGACTGCTCAGCCCTGCTTCGGAATATTAAGGGCTGAGCAAAATACAGTATGCACAGAGGGTAGTTAATCTATTGTGTGGATAGACGCGGATTCCAGCAGTGTAATGGGAAAAGACGCAGAACTTAAAACGTATTTTATTTTTCCTTTCCTTCACCTTGTGCCATTAGAAGGGGATTGCGTCTGCACTAATTACTCATCAAAGGGTCTGAAATATTTATTAGAGGAACAACAGCAAGTGTCTGATTTTTACTTCCAACAGTAAAACAGGCAGGGCAAGTTGTCAGTAGTTGCAGTTCTCTTTTGGATTCCAGTCGGTTTGTTTGGGCATTTCTGTGGGTCACCTGCATGAACCCACCGTGAATGCTGTCAGCAAACTTTTGGAAAAACCCACACAGGCTCGATCGGGGCTGTGCTAATCACACATTCAGGGGAGCACATTTTTTACTTGTTTGTGTACATCACCATGGAAATACAAAAAGCCCTCTAAGTCTCTCCGTCTTTTTTTAATTATATTTATGAAAACATCACTGATCGCAAGGTGTGGTTCTAATTAACATCCAGGCACATGACTCTGCTCCCGGACGAAGAGGGAGGTGAAGGCAAATCAGATAAACGTGATTTCAGTCTCTGTTGCCTGAAGTGAATGAGCATGATCGAAACATTCTGGGCAATATGTGAAATCTGTCTACATCTTTGTATTATCTATACGGTCACTTATTCTTTTAATCAGTGGGCCACAAGGCATGAATTATGCATTTCTTTACTTTAAAGTAATCAATTGCTATATTATGATAACCGCCAATTTATGATGTTACCACTTTCAAAACGGGATAAATTGCCCTTTTCAAGTCCTATTATGGGAAGAAGTCCTTTTAAAAGAAGAATTTATCTTTTTGAGATGTACTACATTCAATATGAAAATACAGTTATTAAGATTTGCTTTCATATAAAGGAAGCAATATTTGTCAAATGTAGTATGGCATGCACAAAACAAATTCCCAGGTTATCCCTAGTTTAGAAATAATAATCAACTTGTATTCAACTTGTCATTTGAAAACTTTTGAGGGAAGACAGAAGGTCATATCAGACTTATTTTATAAATAGTAAATTTAAAATTCTATGTCTCTGTATGCTTTCTAGTAGAAAGCCCGAATTTAACTCAGAATTCTATTTTCTCTTTACCTGTCATTCTTCATCTTTTTTACCTCAACTTTCCCTCTCCCTTCTGCAGAATGCATGTAAACAGAAGTGGTAAAATGAATTGGCCAACTTCCGCACCATCACTGTCTGAGGAAGATTCTAGAACTAAACTTATTTACTGTCTGCTGGTTCCATTCAGCTCAAAAGAAAGAACACAACTTTTCATAATTAGGGAGTTCTGTTTTTTTTTTCTTTTTCTTCTTGTTTAATCACCTGGATTTTAGGTGGAACAAGAGAATGTTAAGTTGCTTTAGACATAGTGAAAGGATGTTGATAGGGATGTCAAACATTTCTAAAGGGCCTGGGCCAGATTGAAGTTAATAGGAAACGCACTCCTTCCTCGACAGGGGATACAGTTGGCCAGGTTGACTCTAAGGAAATTTTAGATTTTCAAGGTTTGCTTCCTTGTTGGTGACCCCAGTAAACACCAGCCCACGGCGTTGTGTGGTGGGGAAACTGAACTGGAATTAGAGGAAGCAAATCTCTGCTCATGGAAGGAAGGCCATTCTCCTCCAGAACTCATTGGACTAAATGTGAAGTGCTACTCAAGCTTTTTAGCTACCAGAAGAGATGCGGGGGAACTTTAAATAAGTGGGAACACCAAAGAGAATGAATCACGGGTAGAGTTCAAAGCAACAGAGCAACAAAGCAACAGAAATATTGAGTGGAATGGCACTGGAGACCAATTTTTGAATAGGTATGAGTACAGAAATGCCTTTCCAGCTACCTTCTTAGTAACAATAAATTAGCGAACTTATTACCAATTCTAAGTATTTTACATGTGATATGTCATTTAATCCTTACAAAAACCCAGTGATCATAGGAGTGATCTTCCTTTTAGTATCCTAAGAAACTGAGGCACAGTGTTAAGTCACTTATCAAAGGTCATAGAGCTGTTGTGAACTTAAATGGCTCAGCTCTGAGCCTCTGTAAATCACTGTCCTATGCTCTCTCTCAACCAAATTGTTCTCTTAACACTTCTGAGCTCAGCTTGCTCTTACATAACATCTTTATATAAAAGAATAGTGAATAGTGATGGCATATTCAGTATGTGCCAGGCTCTAATTAGCTGCTTTACGTATTTTAGTTATATTATTTCCACAACAACCTCATGAGATTAATCCATTATTATTCATACTTTACAGACGATTACTTCTTCAATATCACATGTTGAGTTAATAACAGAGCCAGGATTTGAACCGTGTATGGCCTTAGATTTTGTCATTCCACTTCTGTTTTCCAGAGTCTTGTGCATGGATCTGAGAAAACCGTAAGTACTCCAGTGGGGCTGGAAAGTAAGAGGTTGGTGGGACAGAGGAGGGAGGGTCTTATGGTATGGGCAACATGGAATCTTCCATAGGTTGTTGGCAGCTTCAAGGAGGTCTAGGGCTATGAAGGTACCAGAGAAGGCCCCCTAAGAGACAATTGGAAAACTTTTTCACTACCTGCATGTTCTCAAAGTAAAACACAAGGAAAGATTACACCCCAGCCAGACCTGACTTATGGACAGTTATGATACAACATAATAACATTTTAGTGTAGGTCATAAAAAATTTTATTTTTTAAATAAAAAATTGCAGAAGAGAAGTACTGAAAGGTAGTACATATGAAAACAAAGTATAGTGAAAGACTTGGTTCACCCAGGACACTTCATGCAGAAAAGTCGATCTTTTGACTAAAAATCAAGCGATGAATATATCTATCTCAAGAATAGGTCAAATCAGGCAAGCGGCAGAGAATAATCCAGGTTGAGGAAATTGCATGAACATAGTGACAAAGATGCAAGAAAGCCTGACTCCTTCTAAGAACTGCAAGGGCAGCATGGCTGAGTATCTGAGCACATGGTAAGCAGTGGGAGATGAGGTAGCCAATGGTAGGCTGGGGCTAGATTAAAATTTTAAATATGCTTACCGCCAAAGGTCTTAGGATTTTTCTTAGTGATACGAAGTCAACTATGAGTTTAAATCAAGGAACTTATATGATCCAAATGAGTTTTCAAAAAAAAAAAAAAATTTGTCTGTAGTATAGTGAAGAATGAAATTAGAAGCAAAAAACAAAACAAAACTATGTGGAAAGATAGCACAACTTCAAGCAAGATGTATTTGCAAGTGAAACTAAAACAGTGTAAATAAATAGGAAGAGATAATTAATTCAACAGTTATTTAATAATTACATATTTTGAGCCATAGAAAATGCTAGGTATTTTAAGATTAATAAGACAAAGCTTAATAAGACTCTATCATCAAGATGTTTATATCTTTAAGAATTTGGTGACAAAATATATAAAAGAAGGAATGAACATTGGCCCAGTGTTTCAGCTCTCTTCTTTATATACGTTTTTATAAATTCAGTTTTGCCTGACCTGTTAATATCTGCTCCAACTTTGACATCATTAAGCAAGATTTAGATACCTTAGCAGTTATACTCATTTTTATTCTAATGCCACTATTTATTCTATTCTAATGACACTCCCTAACATCTTACTATTTATGTGCACTAAATACAATTTTATCTTTATTTACTTTCTTTTTTTTTAATATTTTATTTATTTGACAGAGAGAGATCACAAGTAGGCAGAGAGGCAAGCAGAGAGAGAAGGAAGCAGGCTCCCCGCTGAGCAGAGAGCCCGAAGCGGGGCTCGATCCCAGGACCCTGGGATCATGACCTGAGTTGAAGGCAGAGGCTTTAACCCACTGAGCCACCCAGGTGCCCCTTTTATTTACTTTCTTAACAAGAAATCTCACTAATCTCTAATACTAGGTAACAATGGTGTAAAGTGAGCTATTCCGCTATGCTTTTAGTAATTGAAAATATACAAGATAAAATACCTCCTAATGCGTGTACAACCAAAAAATGTTACTAAGCATTTGAAAAGCATTAGTTTATTTTTATATCAATATATTTTTTTAATATCATAAATTACACTCACTTCATCACATGCAATTACAGACTCAGCCAATTCCTTCTCTGAAAATCCTGTAACTTTGGTCATTAGATAAATAGGTGGTTCTTAATCAGGGGCAATATAATTGCCCTCACCCCATGGGACACCTGGTAATGTTCTGAGACATTCTTTGGTTGTCATAATGAGGTGTGGATGCTACTAGCATATACAGTGGTTGGAGGCCAGTGGTGCTGCCAAACATCTTGTGACGAGGACAGTACCCACAACAAAGAAAAACTTGGCCAAAATATCAGTGGTGCCAACGCTGAGAAACGCTGAGAAACTCTGAGGTATCTTCAGTTTGTCTGACCATTAGACCATTAGACCATTAGATTCCTCTAGCCGTTGTTTCACTTAATTAAGTATGACCAGAACAAATGATCTACTTGATGGGCTGCAAGATAATCACAGAACACTCATTACCAGAGCATTCTCCTGCAACACTAACAAAAAATTTCCTATTCATATTCTTATGTTTCAAAGGAAGCCTCCCATTTATCCTACTATAATTCATTTACAAATGAATCACTCATCTCCCTGAACACCTTACATCAGGACAAAGAAGCGGCAGATTTTCTTGACTGGAGTGCTGGAAGGGGCTCAGTGATACATGTGTAGATCCGTAAAAATCACTCTTGCACTGGAAATTCTTGGTGTTCCCTTGTTACTCAACCACCAGAGAACATCATGGAGGCAAACTTAGCTGTCTGGTTCTCCAACTACTTTCTCTCCTAAAATGATAGTAGTGATTATTCTCTACTAACTGTAGGTTGCACTATTATTAATATATTTATATACTCCATTAATAATCCAGCAGAACAAAATTTTAGTGGGAATTTAATCCAGGAGAAACTAATAAATTAGCCATAGCATTAACCTGATAACTTGAAGGTCCAGAGCTAAGTTCATTAATATATGCCTACATACATACATGGTTGTCATTAATTACTTTGGTATTACTCTTTAATTCTTGAGCATTCTATTCTGACTATGCAAGTCAAAATACACACATGAATGTTTCAATGTCATGTTATGTTTTCCTTAAATAGAAACAATGAGGTATTTTATATAATACAGTACTTCTCTATCTTCTACTGTAAATTCAGATCATTCCACAGGCTAAAGAAGGGAAACATCCCTTGTTTTTGTACAAGGTAACATATATATTAATTTGATTTCCAAGGTCAAATTAGTGCAGTTACATATGTACCAGGTCAAATATGTACTGGATAACTATTTCAGTTGTAGCATGGTTGTAAAATTAACTCTGGATAATTTAAATCTGTAGTTAATTAAAAGAAAAAAATATATTTTTTTTTTACTGCTGAGATGTATTTAGAATATTTTCATTCCTTTTTCATTTGCCAGGGATTTCTATAGCATGAACATCTCTGATTCCCTTTCACTTAAGACTCTGCCATACCTGGGGCCCTCCTCCTATTAGCCTACAGTACAGGAGACAGCAAGGTAGGGATGACTCTATAAAGAGATTGGTGCAAACTGGTAAGTTATACTTCCAAAGGAACACCTAATATTGCATTTTATTTTTGTCATTTTTCCCCTTTTCATAAAAAATAAAATAAAAAACCCAGCTGAGCTACATATGCCTTTACTGGAAGTTTCTAGTTGTGGTTTTACTTCATAATATGCTTTCAAGCCTTTTACTGAGAAAGGCAACTTGATGTTTTACTCCACATAAGCGTGTTTTGAAGGGTAATTCTATTTGTATTTTTTCATAGCTTGCAGTAATCGAGGGTGTCCCGAGACCTGTCAGTGTCCCAAAAGGGAGGATTTCCATCAGCACTATTTTAGGGGCTAAATTCAGTCTAATTGAAAGCCATGATAATTGGTTCCAAATGGTGGGTTCATTTGCATGAAGACATCGCATGGCCAAAGCTAGCTACAAAGGAAGCTGGAGAGTGAAGTTTTCATTCTGGAGAGCCATAAGACAAGCTAAAATTTGGCATTCCATTCCTTTAAGAAAAAGGAAGTTTCTTAGGGTACAAGGGTGGTTTTGATTTAGCAACTCATGTGTGGGAGCTGGGTACATGGGTTTTAAAAACATCTCCTTTAGGGCATTTGGCTGGTTCAATCAGTAGAGCATGAACCTTTTGGTCTCAGCATTATGAGTTTGAGCCCCATATTGGGCATGGAGACTACGTAAACAAAAACAAAACCAAAACAATAGCAAAACCCTGTTCTAGGTATCTCTGATAATGTAGCCCTACTCCAGTGTTCGATAATGATCTTGAAAGGAAAATTTTGTCTGGGTTTGCTTTATAACACCTAGTCATTGTGCTCATAAACATATTAATAAAATAAAATTAGTATAAAGTGTAAAATGCTTTCAGTGAAATTTAGTATGTTTAGAGAATTCCTGAGAAAATGAAGTTAATTTCTAGCCTGTGTTAACTCATCTTTAACCTAAACTATAAATGATTACATAACTTTTCTAGAAAGAAGGCAGAAAATGGTCCTAAAGAGATATCCTAGTAATTTTCTAGAGAATGAGCCTTGGAATCTACTTAAGCATATCCAAACCTATAAAATACACTTTTTTTTTTTTTTCCATCTGAGATATTGTCTTGGGCTTTCATGAAGTTCATTTAAAGGACAGTGCTAGAAAGCTTGCCATGGTCTATTGGCTATGCCACATCAATTACATAAAACTTTTCATATCTATAGGAGATATCAATAGGATGTTTATTAAAGAAATATAATTTCTTTCTAATATTTTATAATAACTTTACTCTAACAGGGGATAGTCATTCCCACAAAGATATAAACTCTAAATAGTCTTTTTATCTGAATAGGTAGAAAGTCACTAAATCAGGGTTGCAGGGTCCCATGAGAATGTCTGTAGAGCATGTATTAATATATATGCTTGAGTCTGCTTCAGCTCTCCCCAGAGTGTTCTTGAGATCCCAGGAATACTATAATGTTGATTCAGTTTCTGGTTAAGTGGTAGATTTTCTAAGGAAAAGTGTCCATATTGTGAATGCTGAAGACACAAGATAGAACTGTTAGATAACTAACTTTGCTTTTTTGAAAAAGCAAATAAATTACAATTTTCAGATTATTTACAAGCTTAAAAATAGTGTAAATTTTAAACAAATTAAAAGTAACATTTAAGAGGGTGCCTGGGTGGCTCAGTGGGTTAAGCCGCTGCCTTCGGCTCAGGTCGTGATCTCAGGGTCCTGGGATCGAGTCCCGCATCGGGCTCTCTGCTCAGCAGGGAGCCTGCTTCCTCCTCTCTCTCTGCCTGCCTCTCTGACTACTTGTGTTCTCCCTCTGTCAAATAAATAAATAAAATCTTAAAAAAAAAAAAGTAACATTTAAGAAATATATTTAACTACTTTTGCAATGTCTTTACCATCTATGATGAATTATTGTTATCAATTAGGAATTGCTATAGGAATAGCTATCATTCTATTATACAGTTATATATCTGTACAGAATTAAGTTTTTAAATGTCATGGACAAAAAATGGCTGTAGTATTCAAAGTAATTTATTTTTCTCTCATGGAAAAGGTCTGGATACAGGCATTGAGCTTTGCTTCATAAAGCTCTGTGAGAGTCAGGCTCCTATTTCTCCCCCCATCAATTTTATTGAGGTATAATTGATAATTAAAATTGTATATTTTTAAGTTATACAACTTGATGATTTGATATACAAATATAATGTAAAATGTTCATCATAAGCAAGCTAATTCACATATCCATCGCCTCATATAGTTAACCTGTGTATGTGTAGTTAGAACACTTAAGCTTAACACTTAACACTACTCTTTAATTTCTTCATCAGGAAGGCTCTCCCTAGTCCAAACAACTCAGGATCCAACAGGCGCTCTTCCCCTGCAGACATCACGTCAGCAGGAAGGAGGACAAGGTAAGGGGGGCTGAAATGACAGAGATGGAAGCACCTGTCTCTGAGAAAGCTTTAGGAAAACTGCCACGTGTCACTTTTGCTTGCAATACATTGGCCATTTTTTTTTTTTTTTTTTTTTTTGGTTCAATACAGATCAAGGAAGCTGGAAAGTGAAGTCTTTATCTGGGTAGCCAGTGATCAGCAAAAAATATTGGGGTTCCATTTGTTGGAAAAAAAAAGGGACACTAGCTTTTGGAAGAAAAACTAGTGGTCTCTCACAAGGATATCATGATACATAGATGACAGGTAATAGAAATTTTTTAAAAATTTTAGTAGTAATTTTTAACTACTACACAGTAACACTAGCTACTTTAGAGACTTGAATTATCATATGTAATGAGTTCAAGTCTATAATAAAACTAGCTTACTTTATAGGCTCATAGTATCTTAGAGTCTGATCAGGATGAGAGAGGACCTAGTTCATAAAGAACAACGTACAAACATTTCTCACCAGCGGTGTATTAGCTTTTATTTAAATAATTCAAGTAAAAGATTCTGCTTGTTTTTTCTTAGAAAGACCATTCTTATATTGATCTCAAATATTTTAGATGCCCTTAATTTCCAATCATTCATTCTAGCCCTACCCTTTAATGTAATGCTGAACAAATATTTTCTTTCTTTATCAGGACAATGCTTTGAATGTTAGGAAATAGTTGTTTTCCCCCCTTGAGTCTCACCCCCACACTCCCCCTCAGGCCAAATAATTTGCTTTTCTTGAGTACAAATTTCAGATTCATTATCATCTAAGTAATCTCCCTCCATTGGATTTCTGGATGCTATTAAGTTTGTTAAAGACAATCTTAACATCTGATGCAACAATATTTATTCATCCTAGAGCACAAGACATTCTTCTTTTTTTTTTTTCTTTCTTCCTAATTCAGGCTGAACTAAACATAACAGAAATGATCTGGCAGCTGTTCATAATACCCTCCCCCTTCCTATCCCCACCCACCTAGTTCCCATTGCTTAGGTGGAGAGTTTGTCATATGACCAAAGTATGGCTCACAATTGCTTCTACAGTTCATTTGTCCTGTGTGCTCTACCATTAAGCTAATGATTTTGACAAGAAAAGAGTCACCTGGCTCTATTTTCTTTTCTGTTGGATGTCAATTTAATTTGACCATGGGGACTATTCATTAGCTCCTGAAACTTCCAGGAAGAGGCAATTCCTTTGCTTTTATTTTAAATTATTTACACTATTTTAAAACAAACTGAAAATACTATTTTAAATAATCATGCCTAATAGTGCAATATATATACACACACTGATATATTCATATACATATATATGCGTATGTGCATATATAAGCACTAATTCCTAAGTAGGAGAATTTGTTAATTAATCATCCTTAACAGCAAAATAGCTTCCCATTAGTCAAGCCTCAGGTTAATTAATTCACCAGATGATGAGTGTTAAAGTCCTGGTGGTTTCTTCTTAACTACTTACTATTCCATCCAGAGGACATGCTCAATATATCTCACACAGAACAGCTTGGTTTCTGCTTCTATGGGCGCTGAATTTTAGCCCTAGATTTCTTGGAATAAGAAAACACTGAATGCAATTTTTCTTTGACATAGACCTATTTAAAGTTGGTGAGAACAGTGGGCACCATTTAGGATTGAACAAATGAACAATTTAGGGAGCAGCCACAGTCTGCCATTGAGACTGAAGTAGATTTTTTATAAATAACAGTGACCACACATTCTAGGCGGGAATGTCCGTATCACTGCAAGCATGACATTCCAATTAGATCCGCCCAATGAAGTGAATCACTGAAATGTTTCTTTTAGGCACTTTTTAGGTAACAGAAATGTCTAACCTTGTGTCAATAGCTCTATCCATGCCCATGGCTCAATGTTCCTTAGCAACTCACTCCCAACTTCTTAAGGAGGTTGTAGGGAAGAAAGAAATCAAGACTTCAAACATAAACTTCCAATTCTAGCTGACACCTTGTCCCTAAACTCCAGGCTCATAAAACTAACTTCTTATTCAACATCACTACTTGTACGTAGTACTAGTGAGACTTTGAAGTGGACTCCCATAACCTTCACCCTTTCATCTTCTCCTACTTCCTCTGTTACTCCTCTAATGATTATGTTCTTGTATTATAAAAAGAAAAATTACCTCACCTAATCACAATAGGTCTTTAAAAGCATAGAGCTTTCCCAGGGTGGCCGCAGAAGAGGAAGGCAGATGGGAAAGTCAGATCTGACGCAAGAAAAGGACTTGGCGGAATGTTACTGTCTTTGAAGATGGAGGAACCATGAACAATGACTAGAGAGTGACTCCTCTGATAAAAGCCCAGCAAGGATATAGTCTTAAACCACAAGGAATTTGAAATTTGCCAGCAATGTGAATAAACCTGGAAACGGATTCTTTCCCAGAACGTACAGCTACGAGAGCAGTTTGGATGAGCTCTTCATTTTGGCTTTGTGAAACTCTAAGCAGAGAACCCGTCTAGACTTCTTACCTAGAGAAACGTGAATTAATAATGTGGGTGTTATTTTAAGCTGTTAAGTTATTTTAATAGTGGTATTATTTTAAGCTGTTAAGTTAGTGTTAAGTTAGCTGTTAACTTAGTGTTAAGTTTATTATGCATCGATAGACAACTGATAC
This sequence comes from Mustela nivalis, assembly GCF_964662115.1. NCBI lineage: Eukaryota > Metazoa > Chordata > Mammalia > Carnivora > Mustelidae > Mustela > Mustela nivalis. Next base: position 28,949,731 of record NC_139020.1, on the reverse strand, counting down.
ATACATCTAGCAAGTAGCTCAAACTCAACCTGTTTAAAAAAAACAAACAAATGGGGACACCTGGGTGGCTCAGGTGGTTAAGCAGCTGCCTTCGGCTCAGGTCATGATCCCGGCTTCCTGGGATTGAGTCCCATATCGGGCTCCTTGATCGGCAGGGAGCCTGCTTCTCCCTCTGCCTCTGCCTGCCATTCTGTCTGCCTGTGCTTGCTCTCTCCCCCCTCTCTCTCTGATAAATAAAATCTTAAAAAAAAAAAAATGAAAAAACACCTGGCCTTTCTTCCCAGTCATCTTTCTTTAGCCTTTTCCTTTTATTTAAGGATTATTTCAGTCTTGTAGTTGTTCAGGCAAAAATCCGGGGGTCATTCTAAAATCCTCTTTTTCTCTGAAATCCATGCATGAAATTCATCTCAAACCTGCTGAATTGATGTCTATGAAATATCCCGAATCCAACCAGTTCCCTCCCTTCCTTCTACTATCCCCACCCCGATCCAAGCCACTAACATCCTCACTTTTTATGGCAAGAGTCCACTACTTCCTATTTCGACCTTACCCCGCTTTCTTCTTATCAACACAGGAGAAATAATCTTCTAAAAGCTAAAGCCATATCACAGATTTTCTAAAAATTCTGCATCACCTTCCCATTCAACTCAGAGGAAAAGCCAATGCCCATGTTATGACCTACAATGTGTTTCATGATCTGTCCTTCCCCAATCCAATTTGACCTTAACTTATCCTATTCTCTCCTTAACTCACTCTGCACCAGCCATATTGGCCTAGAAACACGTTCTAATGTTTGTTCTAAGGATAACGTGTCTGGATTCTTTGAATGTTAAGGCCCCTTTATTTCTGACTTCAGCTTTATTAAATCCCTCACTTGCTTCCTGTCTCTGCTCACTTTTCACCCTCTAAATGACACCTACCCATGCACCGTGATATCCATCCTCACCCCTACGACCCCCTTATCCTGAGGGGTTTGTTTTTTAATTTTTCCATCATAGTTATTAATTTTTAACATGGTATACATTTTACTTCTTCATTGTGCTTTGTATTTTATTTCCTGTCTCCCTCTAAATAGACTGTAAGCTCTGTGAGAACAGACATTTTGTGAGTTTTGTTCACTGATGTATACATCTACAACACTCGAAGATTTACCTGGTGTCCAGAAGCTGCTCAGTAAATATTTGTTAAACAAAGGAATGAAGGGCAGGCACGTAGGGACACTTATTAAAGGAGACCACCACCTACAGATCAGAGGCTCTACGTTTCCTCTAGCAGAGGCAGAATGAAACTACAGTTAATCTGGCTATAAACCTAAACAGCCACCACAATAACAAAGTTTGATACTGCATTTCTCGTTGGAAATTTTCATGATAGGGATAAACAGAATGTGGACGGGCGCCTGGGTGGCTCAGTGGGCTGAGCCTCTGCCTTTGGCTTGGGTCATGATCTCAGGGTCCTGGGATCGAGCCCCTCATTGGGCTCTCTGCTTAGCCGGGAGCCTGCTTCTCTCTCTCTCTGCCTGCCTCTCTGCCTACTTGTGATCTCTGTCTGTCAAATAAATAAATAAAATCTTAAAAAAAAAAAAAAAGCAATGTGGAATCTTAGCTCTACGACTCCAGCAGTTGGACACTGTCTCATATTCTCTGTCTCATATTCTTCATTTAAAATGGAGAAAACAACATCTATCTCATGTATTTGTTTTGGAGTTAAATGAGGTAACAGATTAAGTTTCTGGCACACAGTATGTACTCTAAGAATGCTAGACTTCTCCCCTTCTATGCATCCTTTAACTTCAGATAGTTAGTTGAATAATTGCCAAGGGGTTGAAACCATCTTAGAGACACTTCTGAATCCATGTCATTTATTTGGGAATTATTTCAAATACTCTCTCTCTTCCCTGATCCTAGAATGGAACTCAAAGTAAAGTTCCCAAAGCCATAATTTAGAGACCTCATCTCGAATGCCAGTCTCCTAATTTGGAACCTCAAGCTCCCCGGGCTCTGCCTGATCAAACTTATTATACTGCGTGTCTCGCTCCCATCTCCGTGAACTTCTGTCCCGATTTTCCCCTCCCACCTCGCTCCTTCCCTCACTTTTGTGTAACCCAACATAACCCCTCTTTCTAACTTCTACAGAATCTAGAACAAGTCTTTGCACAGAGTATTTTTCACTGCATTTTGCTGAACAATTAAATGACTTAGAAAGTAACTTGAGCTTATAGTTCCTCCATGATGGTCTATCGGGAGAAAGGCTGAATTATCTAGGGGTCTTATTCCTATGTTTCAGGCCTGAGAATGAGAACACTAACTCCAGTCTCTGATGGCATCTATCTGGGGTTAGCATTTTAGGTCCATCTTAAACAACATCGTCCCTGTGTAAATAAACTCAGACAATCCACATGACCAGCGTTGTCCCTTGTATCTATTCTTTTTTTTTTTTTTTTTTTTTAAATCACTATTATCCTTTTAAAATATGTATGTTGTAGCTTACAGGAAGAAACCAGAGCATGAGATTGAAACACAATTTCTCTTCTAGGCAACTTGCTTATGTTGCTCTCAAAAGCTTCCTTCAAGAATTAAATATATTTTTAATGTTTGTCTCAGGTGGGACATCTTTTAAAGGTAAGAAATAAGCTTTCTTCTTTCCATAGCACTTTGATCTTTTTTTTTCTTTTTTTCTAAATATAATTCTTGTTTCTTCTTAAAGATTTATTTATTTTTTTTATTTATTTGACAGAGATCACAAGTAGGCAGAGAGGCAGGCAGAGAGGAGGAAGCAGGCTCCCCGCCGAGCAGAGAGCCCAATGCGGGGCTCAATCCCAGGACTCTGGGATCATGACTCGAGCTGAAGGCAGACGCTTAATCCACTGAGCCACCAAGGCACCCCTCTAAATATAATTCTTAAAGTTGAGGCTATAAACATCATTTTCCTCTCTGGAAAAAAGATAACTAAGCACCATTTCAAAAAGTAATTTTTAAAAGGGATTTTTAAGCACAAGCAGTAAGTGACATACCTTGCAGCATGGGTCTAGTTTTAAGACAGGTAGAACTCTGCATCAGCATAACCATATGATAATGATGATGAGTAATTTCCACGTGATAAAAATTAACATTTGGGAGGTCTAATAGTGTCTCACTCCTAGTTTACTTAGAAGTAGTCAGGGAGAAGGAGTGTTCTAGTATAAGCATGGTAAGGCATTGGGAGACATGTTGTTTTTTAAATTTTTTTTAATATTTATTTTTTTTAATAAACATATATTTTTATGCCCAGGGGTACAGGTCTGTGAATTACCAGGTTTACACACTTCACAGCACTCACCATAGCACATACCCTCCCCAATGTCCATAACCCCACCCCCCTCTCCCAAACCCCCTCCCCCCCAGCAACCCTCAGTTTGTTTTGTGAGATTAAGAGTCACTTATGGTTTGGGGAGACATTTTTTAAAAAGGATTTTTTTTTTTAATTTTAAATTTAAATTTTTTAAATTTTAATTTTTTTTAAAAAAAGGATTTAGGGTGGGCAGCCTCTCCAAATAGGTACATCGACCCTTCCTTTTCTAGATGATGAAATCCAGTTTCGGAGAAGCAAAGTGCCTTGCTCTCAAAAAACATGTTGCTGTATGGGTTGCCTAGGTGGCTCAGTCAGTTAAGTGTCTGCCTTCTGCTTAGCTCAGGTCAGGATCTCAAGGTCCTGGGATGGATCCCTGCACTGGGTTCCCTGCTTAGCTCTCTCTCTCTCCCTTTGACCCTCCCCACCACTTCTGCGCTCTCTCTCGCTCTCTCTCTCTCAAATAAATAAATAAAATCTAAAAGAAAATATTTTGTTGTTTGAAGACTTAATAAAAGGAGCATTGTTTGTGTTTTCTCGGCAGCATTAGAGAACATGAAGGCTCGGATCCTTGCACCTAAGACCATCCCACAAACCACCCCACAGACCCAGTATTAGACAATGGCCTCTCTGAACTGTCTAAAGGACCCAAGGAGATAGGCCACTGAGTGACTCATGCTGGTGCCTCAAAATTTGCCACCGAAGATACATTCCCTAAGATTTCACATCTCCTCACATCTCCCCTCTTCATTATTTATTACTATTAATTATTTTTTAGAGCAGCTTTAGGTCAGAGCCAAACTGAATACAAGGTAAGATATTTCTCATATACCTTCTGCCCCACACATGCATAGAGTTCCCCATTACGAGCATCCCTCACCAGAGTGGTACAATACACACAATCATGAACCTGCATTGGTACATTATCATCACCCAAAGCCCATAGAGTACATAAGAGTTCACCTTTAGTGTTGTACATTCCGACTATTTGGACAGACAGGTGTACAATGACATATCTATCATTGTAGTATTAGACAGATTATTTCCACTAGCCTAAAAGTCCTCTGTGCTTCCCCTAGTCTCCCCCCAACCCCTAAACCCTGGTAACCACTGATCTTTTTATTGTCCCTATAGCTTTGCCTTTTCTGGAATGTCACACAGTTGGAATCATACAGTATATAGGCCAGACCCTTTTTATTTTATGAACAAGGTATGACGTAAATAAGTAAAAATGTGGCAGTTGTGATTTTAGAGACTTTTAGTTAATTAATGAAATATTAATATAACTATAGTACTAAAGTTATTTTTTTAACTTTCTCTCTTTTCCTATTACTCTTATTCCATTAAGCCTCCCCCCTACCAGTTTTAAAACACAGAATCTGTAAAGCAATTTCCAAGTAAGAAGCCAGATACTTGGGAGGTTAGGGAGTGGCACTATGTGTAATTACTTTAAAAATTGGCCCTATTCCGGCATTAATGGGTCATGGTCCCATATTTACACAGGAAATATTTATGAAATGCTGACTCTATTCCAGTAATCAAATAAGCACTGAGGCGGGATAAAAAGGCAAATACTGGAATATTAGAAGTCAACATTTTAACAGGTATAAATAAAATACCATACAAAAAGGGGGGAGACAAGATTAATCCTTATGGTTGGGGGTAGGGGTAATCAAAATATTTTAACTAAAAAAGTGATACTGAGGGTAGGTAGGATTCTAATTTGTGTTAATGGAGGAAGAGAGGCAGAAATTAACAGAGAAAAGACACAGAAATGGTTAGTTCTTATAACAAATCACCATAAATTTCATGGCTTGAAACAACAGCAATGTATTCTCTCACTTCTGGAGAACAGAAGTCTGAAACCTCAGACAGGGACAGGGCCATATTTCCTCTAGACGCTCTAGAGGAAAATCCTTCCTTTCCTCTTTCAGCTTCTGGTGATTGTCAGCATAAATTGGCTTCATCGGCTGGTGGCTACACCGCATGGATCTTTGCTTCCATTGTCACATCGTTTTTTCTTCTGTGTGTTTGTTTTTCTCAGTATGTCTCCTTTAAGGACACTTGCCATTGGATTAAGGGCCCACCTGGACAGCCCAGGATGATCTCTTCCCAAGATCTCTTTAACTTAGTACACCCTCCAAGACTCTTTTCCCAAAGAAGGTAGCATTCATACCTTCTTTGGGAAAAGAAGGTATTTCAGCCTCCTAGAGATGGGAATGTCCTTTATGAGTGACTGTGTGACTGTGTTTGTATTTGGGTTTTGGTGGGGTGGAGTTGGGTCCAAGACCAGTAAGGGTAAGACAGGCCTTGAAAAACTACTGAGTTCAGTATTACACTAGCATCCCTTACTTTGATCCTGAAAGCACCAAATTTTTAAGCTAAAGAAGTGTGGTTACTGTAGAAACTCCATACTCCTCCTTCCCTACCCTTCTTTTTTTTTTAAATGAAGTAACAGGCTCAGAAACCTTAGGTTACTTACTCAGTCACATCAGCAATTATGGACATGATAAGTAGCAAACTCAGAATCCAAATATAAGTTATTCAACTTTTAAAATCTTCTAGATGAAACCTCTTAAACTATATTTTCCCTTTTCCCTCAAATTATTGAAGGCCTACAAGTTATACACACACAGAATTCTAACATAGTGGCATGTACATTACTTTCATCAATGGTCCTTAAGTGTTGAGTCATAAAAAATATAATTTTATAACCCCACTCTAGTGGAGGCTTTTTAGTTATTGAAAACAGGAACATACATCTACCACAGTATTTACAACAAAACAACGTACTAGAATTCCTTATTTACATTTCTGCTTCAGAGAAATAAAAAATTTTTGAAAGCAGAGATTATATACTAGCAGCAACAACTTTTGCCTCCATATCCACACTCCTTTTAAGAAAGTCTGCATAAGCATAGTCTGGATGGTCATTAGAAATATGTATGACTATTGCTACCTTTCCTCCACACTTCCATATCAACATAACCACTGGCTGGACTGGGGAAAGGAAATTAATCTCTGAGTCGAGATACAAATATTTTTTAAAAACAATTTATATTAAGAATATTAGCATGAAAGTTATTGTGTCTGACTCACATTATTGATTAAGTACATGAGTCAAAGTCAAATGATGCTTGTTTTGCAATTTTATGGCTTGCCCAGAATCCTTCCAAAGGACCTCAACCTGAGCTAGTAACTTAAATTTGACCTTATTGACAGAACATCTCTCCTTGTGCTGAATAAGAAAGCCCCATCTGGATCAGTAGCCTCCTGAATTCTACTTCTAATCTTCAGCAAGAGAGACATTTGGGCAATAGTAACCTGCTTGTAAATAATAGGTCTTAGGAGTACCATCACTCATTTGGGGAAGAGGTCAAAAACCACTCTTCATTGAAACTACGTGTCCCTTTATGTGATTCTTTACTGAATCACCAAATTCATAATTAGGGTGCAAATGCTTTTGTCCAAGTCTACCTGATCATTGGCTATTACCTACAAGGCTAATGACCAGGTGAAAATTTAAGAAAGGTATTTCTAAATCTATATACATTTACAGATAAATATTCTGTGCTACCTTTAAAAAATGCTACCTTTATGCTATGCTACCTTTAAAAAAAAAAAAGACCTGATTTTATCTCTACAACTGCTGTGCAGTATGAAGAGGTATCATACCCCCGTGTTTTAGAGCAGATGCTTGGAATTATTGACCCCAGTGCACAAAAGGAAAGTTCAAAAATTCACAAAAAGGCATCAGGGGAAATGAAGTGAACAGAAAGTGGCATCTGGCTAAAAACTAGACGTTAGCAAACTGGACCATTTAAAGCAAGTAAAACCATCAGCCCAGCGATGGCCTTCTTGAAGCTACTCTATCAAACAGAGTCACACCCTCACATGTGACTTCTTTATAATTTCTACCCCGACAACACTTAGTCTTTCTCCCTACGGCAAAGACAATAATATTCACCAAATACTTCACATGTTTTCTGCATTTCCTAGGCTTCTGGAAGTTGAGTGGAGACACGTGACTGGAAATAGCCAAGGAAAGGACATGTGAGCTGAAGTGATGTGTACCAATTCTGGACTCAGCAGTCAACAGAGGCAAAATAGAAGCCTAGTGTTCCAGAGACTACAGCTGAGATGGAACGTCAGCCATATTGAATCTCTGAGTACAAGAGGAAGCAAAGCCATCTGCATGCCCCCATGCCTCCCTTACCCGTTCACCATAAGCAAGAAATAGACTTTTGTTACAAGCCACTGAGATCCTAAGGGTTCTTCCTGCAGACTCTCTGAAATGAGTATGTCAAAGAAAAGTAAAATGATGATAAAGAAAAATTGGGAGTAATAGAATATGGGCTAAAAGAAACGTGTCCTTGACCTTGCAAATCCAGGAAAATTCTAACCTTACCAAAGCTTGTAAAGTTAACAGTCCTGGCCCTGTTAACAGGGTCATCCCAGCAAATGTTCATATCCCTCTAACTCACAAAAGCAGCAACTGCCATCTGATGATATTCTAGCCAATCGATATCAGTCAATTAGAATGCCTCTGCTTATCCTTTTCTTACCTTCCTGAGTTTAACAGGCTTTTTTACTCGTCTTCTTCTTTTTGGATTCAAAACCTTATTCCCGCACACCAGCTTGAACTGTTACTTCTATTCCCTGTTGCATGTAACACCTTTTCTGACTCACCTTCTGGCATATGGGCCTGCAGAGTTTCTGGTTCAATCTGGCCCCTTTGGCCTCTAGTGTCATTTCTGCCTAGCAAGGAAAAGGCTCCCTGCCTGTGCTTCTCAGTCATTTGAGGGATTAGATTCAGTTCCTTGATGAAAATGTTTGATTTTTATGAACATTTATTTTGCCCTTTAGAAGGGCACCCTTTCTAATTCCCATACTAACACATGCTAGCGGCCAAGAAGCCAGCTTGACTACTGAAGCCGTTAGGGTCTCTGTGTTCTAGTTTCTATGTTATTGCTATTGCTGCTTGCCTGCAGTTTAATACCCTGGTACAGTTCCTTTTTCTCTGGTGAGAGAACTATAATACATCAGGGTTTTGTTTCCCTTCTTTAAAAAAATATTGTAATCTAAAGATGTCTTTTAAAAATGTGGTGTCATAACAAACCCCAAACTAAAATAATCTAAAAAAAAAAAAATTCAAGAACAGCCATATAACATTCAGGAAAGTCATGTTCAAGAACTCATTAAATAGGGTTGTTTTTCATCGTGGTTATATGTAACAAGGTAGACTAAGCAGATCACCACAACGATTTAAACGGAAATAAAAACATGTATGTCAACCAACTGGAATTTAAAGAGAAGCTAATAAAAAAAAGGAAATAAAAGCATGATGTTAAGTTTGGCTCGAAAATGGAAGAAAAAGAGAGAGAGGAGAAACTGAGGGAATCATATGCCTTTTTATGCTTTAAAATAATTAAAAATTCTCTTCTATCTGTTAACATTTCTCTAAACTGCACAAAGGACTATCTTTCTTGTTTAGGAAGTGTGATTGGTTATTTATTCCTCATGCTTTCACTTTGAATTTAATATTCAGATAATTCAGGTGGATAAACCACCCTGTCTACTTTGTCCACGGTCACTGACAACACCTCACAGGTCCTTCCAAAGCAAGGTGGAAACAAGTAGGAGAGAATAGGCATGCAAAAGAGTCAACATTGTTTAAGAGCAAAGGTTACATCTTAAACATTTGTTTTTGATCATGTTTGATAGGATACCCCAAGCACGATAGCTTCTTAATAAACACTTGAAATGTTTCTCTAGCAGGCTTTTTTACTATTAATAGTAAAGGATAATAGTGAAGGATAAGGAAAGGTTTATAGTTTTCTGATGGTTGGCAATGCCATTCAGGTAGGTGTTGGAGGCACCCCCCTTACTGAGTTGATTTGTGTGGTGCTAACAACCCCACTTGCCTATTAATATCACGTTCACTAGCCTGCTTCCTTCCCAGGCATTTTACCTAACATCTTTAACTGGACTGTTTTTCAGAGCAGACCAATTAAAAAATATGTATGAAGTGTTTTCTGTGGTTCTAAATTTGGATTATGGAAAAGGAAGACAGAGAAATGTAGAAAGCAACCTACATCCTGTGGTTTTGAAACTTTTTAATAAATTATTATTTTTAGCAGAACCATTTTCAAAAACAGTAGCTAACTCATGAGTACTTTTGCTCTGGGAGGGAGTGTTCTATTTGTTTTTTTGTGTATTAACTTATTTAATCCCTGCAATCTAAGAGGTAGATGTTATTACAATTCCATTTTATCTATGCAAAAAATTCAGGGCACCCAGCTAATTTTTTTAATTTATTTTTTATTAAAATATAATTTATGATTCGTTTCAGGGGTACAGGTCTGTGAACCATCAGTCTTACACAATAGCTAACATGGATCTGATCCCCTTAACCACTATGCCATATTGTATCTTACATGGAACATGTCTACAAAAAGGCAGAAAGAAAAGGTTGAAAGAAAAGATATCAGCCCTAGAGCTTTGTGTGCTCTCTCCATTTTGGAAGCCTCAAACTTGTCAGAGCTGACTTTGATAACTTGCTCCAGACCAAAATACAGGGTTGTCCAAGTATAGGCAGTGTTGCAGAAACATGCGATCAGCCGATAGGTGGGTAATTCCAGAGACTGCAAATACTGGGAGCTCCAATAAAAAGAAGTAATCCAAATGTAACATAATTTTCAGTATTTTCCCAGAGCATGCTACATCAATAAGTTCTTCCTTCTTTCAATTAGTCACTTGACATTTTTATGTTTCTTTGATCAGACTTCATTTTCAAAGAATTGTTTAGCCTTGAAATCATTCTTCCACATCTCATAAAGACATTACTAGGGCCAATGAATAAATCAAATTATAAGACACATTATTTATACTTAGATAAGGCCATCTCACTTTAAAGTAAATGATAAAAATTATTTTTAATAGAGCAGTTTTCCTCAAAAGATAAGCCTAGAAATCTTTTTCTTCACTATTTTTTTTTTTTTACAGCCTCAGTGGAAAGTGGAGCATCTTACAAGGATGCCTACCTTTTCATTCTACCTGCTTTCTGAAAGGATCTAATTATATATACACACACACACACACAGTAACAATAGCATTACATAGAGTTTACTATGAGCCAGACACTCTTCTAAGTGCAGATATATATTTTATTTCATTTAATTCTTAAAGTGGTCTTATGAGGCACATTGTTTGATCATCCTGACTTTACAGATGAGGAAACTGAAGTAGACAAACGACAGATCTGGGATTCATACAAGACAGTGTCATTTTTGAGGACACACGTTTAACTGCTATATAATGCTACCTCTCAACAAGTAAACCACTAGGAAAAGAGTACTCAATTAATAAAGAAAGCAGTGAAATGGAAATATGTCCAGTGGGTTCTCTAATGCCATAAATAAGAGGGCCTTCTCAAGGCCCAGTCTCAACTGAACCAAAACTGAATTAATCATCTTCTCTCCAAAGCTGCCTTTTTTATTTCACTTTCCTCTGTTATCAGTCAGGATAGATTAGGTTAGGCACAATAACAAATAACCCTGGTAGCTCAGTGGCTTAATGAAAGAAATGACATTTTTGGTCAGCTAGGGCGTTGTTTCACATCCTTTTGATTTTGGGATCCAGGTAGATGGAGTAATGTCTATTTGGAACATTGCCAGTCTGAGGGCAGAGAGAAAAGGAAAACATTGTGAATCAAGCACCAGTTCTTAGAGCTTATTCCTTGTCATGTTTTAATACCCAGAGGATGTCATATGACCACAAATGAATCAACGGGTCAGGGACATATATTTACAACAGAGAAAGGAACAAATTAGAGTAAGCAACTATGTATTCAGCTGAAGTCTCCATTGTAAATGATTAGCCTTACGACCCACATGAGCAAGAAACCTGGAATTTATTCCTAAATTATATTTCTTCATCACCTTTCCATAAGCAAACCATACCCAAGACAAATATAGTCCTCGTTATAAACATGTCTCTCAACCATCTGCTCTCTTCCTTTTCTAGGGCCCCATATCCGATCTCAAAATCTTCCTCCCAGACTTGGCAATGGCGTCTCCTCACGATTCCTCATCCCCTACACAGCCTCATCCCCTCTGGGTCATCATCTACACTGTCACCAAAGTGATGTTGCCAAAAGAAAACAATTTCCCTCTTTTGATTATAATTCTTTAATGATGTTCCATCTTCCACACCATTGATGTAAAAAAGCATCTTCCTGTCAAGACTGTTCTTATACCACCTCGCCAGTCCCCCACTAGGCTTTGCAATTTGCAATTTGCTCTTTGCAATCCATCGAGCATACTGTGCCATTACTTGTTTTTGATCCTGATCTTGGGCTCTTTTGCTTACAGAGTTGCCTACATCTTGTCTCTGCCAGGCAAAAATCCACTTCAATAAATATCATTGCTTTTGTGAAAGGTTTTCTCTCTTCTTCTAATGGCTGTTTCCAACTCTGCCCTACAGTGTACTCTGAATGGGAAGTGCCATTCATTCTGCCTTTTCATTATTTCACATATCTTTTTATAAAATAATTATTTCTTTGAGTGCCTATGACTTCTACTGGCTGTGAACTTTTTAAGGGAAGTGCTTATGTATTATTCATTTTTGTTTCTGTAGTGCCTACTACAGTGCCCAGAATATAATAACTATTCAGTAAATCCTGAACAATCAATGAGTTCTCATTAAACAGTAATGGGAGAGAAATGAGAGCATGGGTACATATCATATTTACAATTGGAGATGAATGTACACAAGTATACAGAAAATATGACAGGAAGTGGGTTTAATGAGGCAGAGAATAACAAAATAGAAAGGATTCTGCTTAAGATAAGCAATAAAAAAGATGAAAGATAAGGGAGTTTGGGAGAAAGCTTAAGTTCTCAAATGTTTGATTGGATTAGAGATTGAATTGTAAGAGTCAACAAGTTTACAATCTAGCGTTAACTTTTTCTTTTTTTTTTTTTTTAAGATTTTATTTATTTATTTATTTGACAGACAGAGATCACGAGTAGGCAGAGAGGCAGGCAGAGAGAGAGAGAGGAGGAAGCAGGCTCCCTGCTGAGCAGAGACCTGGACCCTGAGATCATGACCTGAGCCGAAGGCAGTGGCTTAACCCACTGAGCCACCCAGGCGCCCTAGCGTTAACTTTTTCTTATACAATATGGTGATTTCTCTGTTTTTTAGAAAGGGTCATCTATTTCTATGCCCTTTCTCTTAAAATTAAGCTGACATAAAGGGAAGAATGTTTGATTTAATGTGACTGAAAGTGGTCTGTGTCTCTGGAATTTCATTGTCTTCAATCTCCTGAGATCTTTAACATCAAAATATTAAATGTTTATAATAACATTTAAATGTGTATATGTTAAGTGTTGAATATTTATAATAATAAAATATATTAAATTTTTGACTTTGGGACTTATTTTCTCTAACTCCCAATCTGCCAGTGATAAGAATTTCGATGTTTTCTTCTTATATAAATGTAACAATAAAATTGTCACTACTCTTAATTTAATCTGGTACTAGAGCACCATCACTATAATTAAGTTCCTTAAACTGCTTATAATTATGTGTCACAATGAAATTATTTTTATACAGAAACAATAAGTGCGGGTAACAAGGGTGATAACTTAGAAAATCTAATATATACATGTATATAGCATTTATCCAGTGAAGGGCTACCTAGATTGTTCCACCGAATTCATGAGCAAAAAATAATAAAAAATTTTATTCCGAACAAGGAAATTTCTCCTTGTCCTACAGGAGTTGAAATGATCTCTTATTAAACTTTGTTGTTATTTCTCAGATGTGCCTCTGGACTGGAATATTATTTCTCCAAACATACTTGTGCAGAGAGCATGATGGAAAGAAAAGATAGGCTTGTAGGACAAAAACGATTTGCTAAAAGCCTTTGAAAGGAGCAACAGAAAAACAAAAGGACGAGTTTCAAGAGTGAGATTGCATTGTGATTTCGTGTGACGAGAAACAGTTTAAGCCCTTCAAAAAATAATTCAGTTATATCCCAGCAACGTCAGTGTGGCAGGTAAGAAAATGTGCCAGTAGAATTCACTCCGGGGAAATGCTGAGGTGCCCGACCAGCTGGAGTCATATGAAGGATTAAATGAAGAAAAGGGGTCAGGCTCCTTTGGACAAAATTAAATTTTGCAGCTAAATTTAAAATGATCAAGAGTTATCAGGATTTTTTCACCCACAGGAGCTGATGACCAAATTATATTTTTGAGAAAGCTATTGAAAAATTGTATAAAGTCAGACCAGTGTGTTATTGCACACAGAGAGGAGCTGTGAATCAATGACTCAAGAAGGTGGAAAATGAATGGATAATCCTCTCAGTTACTTCATAAAATGAGTGGATTGTATCTATCAAATATACACGGAAAGAAGACAATGGGTGATGCCTTCAGCAGGAGTAAGATGATTAAGTTTATCTCAGAATTCTTTAGAGCAGTTGTGTTCCCTGGAGTGCTCTATACTCTAAAGGAATGAGCAGGAATACTATTATAAACATCAGGAAAAGACCAGAATCTCATCAAGATAATTAAAGGTGAAAAAGACATATTTCTCATCAGAAAGGAATCTCTAATCCCAGAAATAGCATTAGGGATTAGTTTTAGGAAAAGAGTTTTCTATGCTGACAGGCCATTTTATTCCAAAAATATTTGAAAGTATCATAATAAGATACTCCCAAATACCTACTAATTTACAAAATTTTGGAAGAGATGAAAACACATAGCAAAAGGAAAATAAGGGCAAGAATGTAAAATTGATTCTGGAATGAAACCAATAAAATTGGAATGACTGAGCCATTCATTTGGTTTTAAGCTTTCTAACAGTCCATGCAAAAAGTGGGAAATGGTCATTCCAAAATTCAGGTTCCATTGAAGAGGAAAATTACCCTGAGCAGGCCCAGGCTAGGAGGTCCCAGAAGATGGAAAGTTACAAACAATAAGCTAGAAATAACCAGAAGCCCTACTGGGAGCAAGAGATAACCAGCCGCTTCTGCTTCTGTAAACAGGCTTCCTGCCACAGGTCCCCTGCACTGCCCTAACAGCCTAAAGCAACACCCTCTCCCACCCCCCAGTTTAAACCCACCTACCAGCAGCCAGCATAGCTGGCTTTAACACCCCTTTATAAAAACCCTGTAACCCCACTAGCCAGGGCCCGGAACTTCGAGCACAAGCTCATCTGGGTCCACTGGCATAAAATAAATTCGAGCTCTCCTACTTCTCCAGTGTCACTTAGTCTCTTGCAGGTCTGGTTATTTTTCTGCAACCATAAAATAAAAGCTGAGCAATAGCTCAGAGGAACAGATCCTAAGACAAGAAAGGTACTTCTTCATAAGATTTTCATAAGACGACCCTGTGTAATAAAATGAAAAAAATGCTCAACATCCTTAAACCCCACGTAATCAAGTTTCATAGTGCCGCTTCTTATCTTAAAATAACCCTAAACAGAGGTTGATGGCATTGTAGAAAACCATGTTTAGTGATATAGAGGCCAAGAGTACATTTTAGCATTCTGCATTTTAGCATTTCTTGCGGAATAGGTGAACTCCATATCCTCCAGGAACTCTGTCATAAATGTTCCTTCTGCCTATTAAATTTTAAATATGGGCTAGGTGACAAGAAATTTAGAAATGCACTTTCTTTTGAAAGCATCTCAAGAGCAGCTAGTCTATGTGGCTAGATGAGCAAAGATTCACGTATGATAAGAAAATACATATGATTTAAGGCTGAGCCTATGTAGGAAAGTTGATTGTTTTTTACCGAAGCTGGGACATCAAAATCCTGCCAGGGCCTAAGAGACATCTAGAGAAAGCAAGTAATTTGTTAATATTATATTAAACTAGAGTTTAGAAGATAGGCTGCTACACATGAATTTGATAGGACAAGTATTTGTGTCCTGGGATAACCCTCAAAAAGGCAGGTGAGAAATTCTATTGGTTCTTTAATGTACCTCTAATTCAATCTACTAATAAAACAGGCCGATTATGTCTGAATGATTTATTGGAATCTGCTACCCCCTCTTAAAAGAGCGCCCTGCTTCATGACAGAGGACGATTTTATTATATATTTAGGTTTTAAAATTAAAAGGCTGCTTTTATTTTATACAGAACAACTCGGCTCAACTTGTTTGTTTGTTTTTTTCATACACATGTCTCAATTGGGATGATTTCCAATAAAATAAAAACCATAAAAACAAGACTTCTACCTTAATATCTTCTCGCCCTAAGGCGGACAGTAAAGGTGGTTCTAGGCACCTAAGTACGTGTGTTTTCTTATTGAAAATTTTGCAATTTTGCACTTGAACTAGAGATGTGAGATAATCTGTGATGTGATTGCTCCCTGCTGCCACCATGAGCTTTGAAACCAAATATGGGATTTGATACCCAGCAAGAAGTACCACTCAGCTAGGCAAGCCCATTACCTGCTATTAAAAACAACCAAAAAACTGTTGATGACTTATCAAGTTGCTTTAAAAATAGTTTAAAATGAAGTGCTTAAAAATGATTTAGACAGCACCAAATCTAAAATTTTAGTTTTAAAATCCCAGTGGGAAGAAAATATGCATAATAACAACCATAAAAAGTGAAATAACCCTGAGCCAATCACATTTATAAACACTATGTATTTGTGAGGGGTTTTCTCATTTTCGTTCTTTTTGTTTGTTTGTTTGTTTAGAGAAAATAAACAATTTCACAACATTACTGGATCTCACCTTTCAGTGGATTTATCCGGGAGAATTGTGAAAATTTGCTCTGATACTTAAGTGAATCAGCCAACTTGAATATGCCACTCTCAAAAATTGAGAATAATAGTATAACAATGCAAGCCTCATTATTTCTCATTTATATCTTCTTGGCTGACATTTTAAATGGCAAATATATTTTCTAAATAGTAAAATTACAGGATGATATTATTACATATTATTATAAAATACAGAACAGGTTGGCTTTACCCTTGGGAATAAAATTACAACTAAACAACAGTTGGAAACGCAACTACAGTTCCTGTACAGGCCACAGTCTCTGATCAATATGCCAAGATTGCTTTTGAAGCACTTATGAAGAATTCATAACACTCTTCTTACTATAAATTCAGTGCAACTAAAATGAGGATATAAAGATGTCAATGCTCTATCTGTGAATGTTCACTACACAGTGTAACTTGAAAGGCTGGTCTTAAAGAGCTTTCAAACTGTCCATTCAATTAAATATTTATTGAGTGCCCTCTAGGGGCTTGGCTATTAGGTGAGCTCCGGAGGGGTACAGACCCGAGAACACATAATCTTTGAATTTGGGGATCAGCCTAAGAAACAATTTTTTGTGTTAACAATCTCATACACAGCAGGAACCATTTTTTCATATCCTTCTTATTGTATGTGAACAATGTTTGGTACTAAAATAAAGTGGCTCTCGAAAATGTCATAAAAAAGAATCATACTTTAGGAGATTTGGAAATTTTTGCAGAGAATATTACTTGTGCCTGCAATTTGGATAATAGGAGGAACACAGTCTGGTATATCAGGACACGTTTCATTTTCCGGCAAAGGGAAGTGATGTAAGCAAAGTCATACACAGCATTAAGTTAGAACTCAGAGCAACCTTAGGGATGGTTGTAGGAAAATAAATCTGCCAGTGTATAAGAGTATATAGTATGCATCCATGTTTAATTGCATCATCAGATTTTCCCCAGATCATTAAAAACTTTTTTTTTTTTTTTAATACGCTGTCTTGGTTCCATAGTATCCCAACAAACCAGAGTTCCCCTGGTTTTCGTCTACGAATGGATATGCAGCCTCATTTGTTATTTTTGGTACAATAGAAAGTCCTCTTGGCATCACGGACTTAGGACAAATTCCTAGGAGTGTACTTATAATATCAAAAGACTAAAGTGTTTTTAAGTCTTCCAGCACAAACTGTCAAACCTTTCCAGAGGGCTATGCCAGTAGATATTCATACAAGCCGAATATAAGAAAATCCCCTGTACCACGCGAGAATGTTTTGGAGCTTGCTATACCCATGGAGGAAAATGACCTCAGTTTAAATGTGCACTGACTTGAAAGGACTTTGAACCAGACACTGAGGGAAAGAGGACAATTTGGAGAAGATCTCAAAGCAAATACAGGTGCCTGCTGTTTTAGGTGAAAACTACAAAGATCGTTGAGAAATAAAACTTTCTAAGAAGAAATTAAAATTGATCATTTACCCGAGACCGTTGGAGTAAATCTAGAAAAGGGTCTAAACCGACACTCGGAAATGCCTTAGTCAGCTCAGGTATAATACCACAGACTGGGTGGCTTCAACAACAGAAATTTATTTCTCTCAGCTCTGGAGGCTGAAAAATCCGAGATCAAGATCAAGGTCCTGACTGACTCAATGTCTGGTGAGAGCTCTCTTCCTGCCTTGCAGACAGCTGCCTTCTTGCTGGGTCCTCCAGGGTAGAGAGAGATTGATCTCTTTCTTTTCTTATGAGTCCTACTGCATTAGGGTCTCACCCTTACGACCTCCTCTAACTTTGATTACTTCCTAAGGGCCCTACCTCCAGATGTAGTCACACTGGAGGGTTAGGGCTTCAGTGTATGAATTTGGAGTAGGGGATAAAATTCAGAAAGGTACTTCTCATTAAAACTACAAAGAAAAAATTTCATGACTATCTGGATAAGCATAAACAGCCAAGATGAACACTTGCCACGGGAAATGCAGACTGTAACGTGTGCTCATTTTATAATGTTCTCTTATGTACTAGGAAAGGAGCTTCCATACATCACAAAAGCATTGGGGATATAACACGAGGGAACCTTAAAAGTGGGCCAGTAGAGTTGTGAAGGAATAATGAAGAGACGTTATTTTAAATCCCAACGTTAGAGAAGACACCTGAAGCAGAGAGAGACAAGCCAAGGTCTGAGAGTAAGCCCTGGGGAGCTGACACAGTCAAGCAAGTAGCAGATGTGTTGCTAAAATGAATCCTGAAATTGTGGTCAGAAGAAAAGAGGCACACTGTCATGGGAGTCAAAGCGAAGATTAAAATGCTAAATTCATGGACTTTTGTTATCATCTTTTTTCGCTTTTAAATCTTTATCTAGATTCCAGTTTTAGGGACAGAATACTTTTGATATGGTTATGGTGGGCATCAGTTTGTTGAGTGTAAAACAGAAACCACTAATACTTTTAGGACAAAATTAACCTAGTAAAGCATTATAGCATTCTTCAGTAAACTGCAGGCCCCTGAACTTTGTGGTGTTTATATTTGTCGAGTTCCATATTTATTTATCACAGGAGAAAAAATATCCTCCTGCTTCACATGTGTGGAAATATCAAACAGATTGTGTTCTAGGAGACTAAAGAATAAGCTTTTTACTCTTGATCTATGTAAAACACGTGCATAAGGTCATTGAGACATAATACCAATTGGACCACAATATACCTGCCATTCGTCATAGTGGCAGAAAGCCCAATGCCAGAGATAAATTGCAGATCTATTTCAATAAGAAAGTCTAAGTAAAGAATGTTGGTTATGTGGAATAATTTGAAGATACATTTTCAAAACATGACCCAAGAAATTAAAGCCTGAGTGGTGTAACAGAGTAGATTATTTTAAGGTGATACAAGGGAATCTGGCTCTTGTAGGAAGAAAAGCACATAATGGAGAGATAAATACTAAAACTGCGTTTGGATAACTGATCTATACAAGCTCAACCTACTTGGCAATCTTCCCTAAAGTCAATCTATCCCATTATTAGAAACTTGTAAGAAACTTTCCAAAATAAGGTAAGTTTATAATGGTCACACCACACACACACACACGCACACACACACACACACACACACAGATAAGCATTACAGACACTTGCATATATCCATATCCATCTATCTAGAGATATATCACATAAATGCATGTATATATATAATTAAAATATAATTGCACTTTCTATTGGCAGTGGCGGTAATAACATTTATATATCTAAATATGTTACTAGAAAAGAATGGGAAAATTTTTCTGTACTGTGTTTTCAGTTGGCCCATGACATACAGGATACCCTGTGGCATCACCTTTATCTCCTAGATACTGGGTAGGAATGGGATAATGACTTATAGTGAGGAATATGTTATGAGGGTAACAGCTTAATCAGTAAACTATAAAAGAAGGGCTAGTGATATTCACAAATTAAATCGGCAGATTTCCCTCTTAATTCTCAAACCCTATACCTCTATCCTCCTTTCTCCTCTCCAAATACCTGATGACAGCCAGATCATCAACACAGAACTATTTCTGTTTCTGACACGTACATGTGTCTCCGTGTTCAGATCTATCACCACAGAGTGACAGGTTCCAGATGCTTTCTAACTTTTACTTTGAGGGAAATCTTTTAAAATAAATGCCAGGACAAACTTGTATTTTTCTCTCCCTGTTCTGTTATTTTTATTGACTCCTCAAAACCTTCTGTCTCCATGTCTACTGGCTTGACAAGATGAGATGAAGCTTAGTAGTTTCTGAGAGAAACTGAAGGTATTTATTTGGGGGCAAATCTATTAAAATTCTGTTTCAGGAACAACTTCGACAAGTTGATTGCTACCACAACTAACATCCAGAAATGCACTTGTGGTTTTCTAGTTTATTAGAATGCAAAACTGTAATTATTCAAGGTTTCTGTAAGGTTATAAGTATTTTGACTGAAATATGAGAATCTATCATTTATTGTGAATGGAGAACTTTTGGAACCTGATCTTTGGATAAGTCTCAAGTCAATCACAATGTTTTCCCTCATTTTGGAGGCTCAATTCTATTTGATTTCAATTTCTACTTTCCTCACCCAATTACTCTTGCTCTGTGGCAGATTTTATTAAACCATAAAAATTTAACTTTATCATTAATTAGAATGGAGAGCCTGACAATATTACATTTTACCCTTTACCTCTTAATGAAGATTAAGATGAGTTATGCTTTGATCCAGTAATCTCCATACAGTACCAACAAAGGACTGTACAAAACTATGCTACTGAGTGACAATCATTAGAATCCAATGAGTTTCTTGCTAGAAATTTTAACTTTAAACCTGAAAGAGTATGAAGTGGTTTGGTTGTGTAGTGAATTTACTCTTTCTTATGGTTAGGGGTACAGAAGATGCATTCCAATAAAGTGGTGTCAGGTTTTACTTATGTACCCAGCTATTAATGGACTTATATGTGACAATAAAACCATCCTATAAAAATAAAATTTTTGTACCTCAAGCATTCATTATTTGACTGAAGGTTGTTTGTTTACAGGGAAGAAACATAATTCTATATCCCAAGATTTACTACTTTAGAGGGAGTGAAAGAGATAGCAAGCATATTGGGGAAGGGGCAGAGGAAGAGGAAGAGAATCTTCCAGCAGACTCCAGGCTAAGGGCAGAGCCTGATGTGGGGCTTGATCTCATGATCCCGAGATCATGACTTCAGCTGAGACCAAGAGTCATTTGCTTAACTGACTGAGCTACCCAGGTGCTCCAAGAATACTGCTTATTTTTAATGATTTTGTTATTGAGGAAAGTACATTAACTTTTGGTAGTAGCATTCAAGGGCCATTGCTTGAGGATTCTGTAACCCTCTCATATCCTCCCTTTGCACAATGGTTTTGTCCAATCCCTGCTTTCATTTCATACTGATGGCTCTTTACTTCCATTCCTTACCAACCAATCTACGGATAGATATTCATTTAAGCATAACAGACAAAGCAATCTCATTAAGTGTATGAAACTATCTTGCTTCCTTGCTTTTTGCCATCCAGAATGGAACCTCCAATTGTATGGAACCCTTCTTGCACTTCTTCATTATCCCTTACTCTCATGTTGGCTCTCTTTGTTACACACACACACACACACACACACACACACACACACACTCATCCTCATGCAAACCTCTTTTCCACATTCCTTTCCCTCTGAAAATTCTGTTATCTCATTCCTGTGTCTTCACCCTGCATTTCCTCCTTAATTCATATAGATTATTAAAGTATTAAGTTAGATATTTTCTCCAGAAGCCCTCATCAATAATACTGGGTTAATTTCTCTTTTCTGCATTGCTAAGGACCTGGAATGAGATTTTTGCTGTAGAAGTATTTCAGCCAATTGTCAAAAATACAATACTGTATTTGTCTGTTTATGTGATGTGCCTCACTAGATGGAAGTTCTCTAAGAGTGCACGCTATGTCATTCACCACTGGCACCCTATTGCTAGGTGCAATACACAGCGCCTAATATGTGCGCAGCAGATAACAGTCATCCTATGACTGCTTGATAATTTGAACTGTATATTTTCTGTGTTGTCTAACATGGTAGCCATGAGCCACCTATGTCTACTGAATACTGAAAATGTGACCAGTACAAAATGAGATGTACTTAAATGTAAAATACATGCAAGAGTCTGAAGACTTACTGTGAAAAAAGATAAAATATTTCAATAATAATTTTATATGGATTACATGTTTAAATAATATTTTTTATATATGGGATTAAATAAAATATATTATGAAATTTAATTTTGCTTGTTCCTATTGCCTTAATAGGACTACTTGAAATTTTTAAATTAAGAATGTGGCTCACATTCATGGTTCATGGTGTATTTCTATTGGACAGCCCTCATATAAATCATACAGACTCCAGAAACAAGAATATAATCACCCCATTATTACAGCCTTCTTCTCATTCAGTGTTAGGTAAGGCATTGTCCCATTGTTCATGAGATTAAAACCCAGTCATATTTTAAATTGTACCAGTTAGTCTTCCTTAATTTAAGTACTTTGATTACTCAACACTGTTATCTTTAATTACAATTAGATTATTGCAATGATATTAATAATCTACACATAAGAGTCTTAAATGTGTTAAGATTACAACATTTCCAATATGGGGACATTCAGAATACATTCTCATTTTAGAGTTTAGAGTTCAAAAGAAAAGAATGACTCTCTACCAGCATGGTCTGATACAACATTCTGCATGAATGGGAATGTTCTGTATCTGTGCTATTCAACAGAGGAGCCACTAACCACAGGTGCATATTTGAGCACATCAAATATGGTTAGTGTCATTGACAAAATGAATTCTTAGTTAATTTAAATAGCCACATGTAGCCAATACCTGTTGTATAGGATATTGCACCTCCAGATAGAAAGGTAATACCTGCCCTAAAGGTAGCAATATTAAGTTTCAACTAAATTTATCTTGAAATACTATATTGAGATTATTTCTATCTCATCTAAATCGTGAGTGAGTAAAATGTAAATTTCAGAAAGACTTTGTGTGTTGGGTTTTTAAGTGGTTTTTTTTTTTTATGAAATAAAGACAGGCATATTTGAGTTACCAGCATGATCTCCTTATAATGTTAATTATCTGATATCAGCATCCTTTCATGTTGTTAAATTATACCTGTTTGATTTTTAAGACGAGACCATCCATGAAAAACAATTAAAAAATACTCCTCCCAAGTTTTTTTGTTTGTCTTGTTCTTTACACTTTTACTAAGCACACTGTTTTTGAAACTCTGTGAGTGAACTGATTCCAGATAACCTAAACCTCTGGAAGTCATTTACAGGAGGGCTTTATTGTGTAAAAACAATTTCTGATTTAAAAATACACAAAACGGATTGTGTATTTAAAATTCTAACCCTCATTCTTCCAATTTGTCTCCTGAAGAATGTCCAGAAAATAGGTCTTTAAAGAACAAGATGTAATTAACATTTAGCTTTATGTGATTTAATTACAAACTAATATCTGATTGAATAGATAACATTTCTGCCTGTGGTTTTCAGGAATCGTATAATCATAGGGTTGGCAGGGTTCTTGTCCAAATTTTTCATTTTGTAAACCGGAAATACTAGTTATAGAATAAAATGATTGTGAAAGTCGTAGTTACATAGCAGGGACTGAAATGGAGACTATTTGATTTTTAGGAACTTTTAGAATAACTATAGTCCTTTTAAATTTTTTTGTTTCCTTTAAAAAGTGTCTATGTGACATAGCTGTATTCCATTATCCAAGAATATCCCACATCTGTTCGGTCATAGTAGAAAGGAAAGAAAACTAATCTTTCCTGAGTACCTGCTCTGAACTGGTCATCATGCCTGATATTTCCCTATACTGTTACTTTTCATATAACATATTTTCAGGGTGGGGGGGAGGTGAAAAAATAAGAGCTCTCATCATATAGGAAATTTCTTCCTGGTTTAAAAATAAATGAATAAATAAATAAATAAATAAAAGCCCTAGGCATCTGGGTGGCTTAGTGGGTTGAGCATCTGCCTTTGGCTTGAATCATGATCCCAGTGTCCTGGAATTGAGTCCCACATAGGGCTTTCTGCTCAGTGGGGAGCCCGCTCCTCCCTCTCCTTCCAACCTGTGGTCTCTGTCATTCTCTGTGTCTCTGTCTCTCAAATAAATAATTTTTTTTAAAAAAAGCTCCCTAATGAGGGCATATAGGGATTGGGGGAAGGAGGTCAAGATTCATGCCCATATTGTTCTAATCATGAAGTCTATGCCTTTCCATATCACAATGATTCTTCTTAGAAACCCAGATATTTTATAATCTTGTCGATTCAGGATAGCAGAGAGGTTAAAGCCAACATGACTTTTTTTGAGATATGTTTAGAAAACTTTTGTTATCAAATATACAAAAGTTCATGTTTTAAAGGTTTTATACTCCCCCCCATTAAAATATGATGGTTCTCATACTGAATTAATTTCATTTAGATCTCCTCAACAGTCATGCTACCAAAAAATTCATATTGTTTTCTTTTGTTCCTCACTTTAAATTCTAGAAAACATTCTCTAGGGAGTCAAATAACTTCATTGATTGAGCTTTGTAGTTGTCGAATAATATTTCTGGTATGATATAGAAACTTTCCTAGAAAAACTGAATTTAGTTTCAAGAAATTATGCATAAAAAAAACAGAGCATTCAAATAAGTTGACATTCTGATCCTTTTTTGGTGAATATAAAGTGGCTAGAAACAATCAACAGTCATGAAGTACATGTGAAACAGATTAAGGACTGTAAATGTGTTTCTGTATTTTTCTGGGTAAAAAAAAAAAATCACATGAAAGTATCTTGGTCATTAAAAATACAATTCCTGAACTGAGACTGACCTGGCCTTGACTTCCGGCTCCATCACTTACTATAATTGCAACTGTGGGTATGCAAACTCTCATATTACTCACCTGCAAGATGGTAGCAATATTTGACTTCACCTCATATCATCATAAGTACAATACTTGGCATGGAAAAGTACACATAATATTTGCTCAATTAGTACAATTATTGTTGTTTCATTTATTATTGTGCAATTAAAATGCAGTGAGTTAAGGCATTTTAATTATATTCAATAATTATATTCAATAACCCAGTCATATATACAAAGAGAAGGGTATATGTTTTAATTATTTTTTAAGTTCCAATGACACAGGCCTTCATATATTACATTTACTGAACTCAGGTAAACTAACTAGACAAAACAGTTCCTCTCCTGATAGATGTCTAAATAATACATTACTTTAAAGTTAGGGTGCTTGTTCTAGGACAGATTGAGTTATAACCTCCATTTCACAGCAAATCACACACTAAAACTATAAGACAGTGTAGGGACAAATGTACAACATATAGTCAAACTTCTTTAAAAAGTTGCAATTCTGGAAGTATAAGAAAATATGCCCCTTAATTTCAGATCTACTTTTGAAAATTCTTTCATTTTTATTATTAAGGTAAAGTCCAAGAAAAAAATTACCTATGCATATTACTGCTAAAAATACAAATAAAATTACCTACTGCTGAGCAGCAGTGTCTCGTTTATTCTATGCACAGCAGCCAAAAAAAAAAAAAAAAAAAAAAAACCCACGATGTCTCACTGTTGCTACATTGCTGACATGTCAGAATTGTACTGAGTCCCTCCGTAAGGGGTATGCTCTGATTAGCAGGGAGCTCTAATACTTACTGTTTTGTTTTTCAGTGGAGTTTCAAAACAGAACAATATATTTTTTTAATTACTTGGTTTTAATAACCTCTTGTGCTCCATGACTTTACCTCTTCTTCTTTCACATTTATTATATAGGCTACTGAGCTGAGGTAAAGAGATTGTCCTACCAAGGCATAAAAAAATAAAAAGATTATGCCAGAGGGTCACAGGTTTGATAAGTGCTAGTTTATCTAAACATCAGGACACAAACTGTTTAACTTAAAAATCTCTGTCCCTGAGAGATACCATTCTCCTCAGGCATTGTAATAAATATCTTACTTTGATGTTTTACATTGAAAAAAATTATATTTATATAGCTTTGTAGTTTTTTTTTTTAAAGATTTTTATTTATTTATTTGACAGGGAGAAAGAAAGATCACAAGTAGGCAGAGAGGCAGGCAGAGGGAGAGGGGGAAACAGGCCCCCCGCTGAGCAGAGAGCCCGATGTGGGGCTTGATCCCAGGATCCTGAGATCATGACCTGAGTCGAAGGCAGAGGCTTAACCCATTGAGCCACCCAGATGCCCCAGGTTTGTAGATTTTTTTAAAGCTTAACAAAATTATTAGGAATTTGGATGTACGGAGCACATTTTAATTTAAAATTTTTTTATATATAATTTTTTATTTTTTATAAACATATATTTTTATCCCCAGGGGTACAGGTCTTTAATTATTTTTGCACATTTTAATTTTAAATGACACATATCAGAAAAAGAGACAACTGAAATGGCAGAATTAAAAAAAAAATTCAGATAGGTTTTTGTCTCTTGAGAAATATTAGTTAGTCACTTCAGAAAGTTAGTCACTTCAGAAATATTTTAAGAGCCATTATTTATTGAGTCTGGCTTTATTATTAAATACAAAGATTGGGTAGTTCATCTCAGTGGAATAAAGAGTCTGGGGGAGAGGTGAGGTGGAAGAAATGAAGAAATGACAGCAAAAAAGAAAGGGGGCAAAGGGGAAAATATGTATTGCGTGTGTGCTCTCTAGTGCACTAGGAAGTTGAAGTATTATAACAGATGCGTACATGCACAGATACAGAGCCTTATTGAACAGATTGTAGAGAGGGAATTGGAGGTTCTGCCCATATTGGGAAAAACAAATCAATCTATTCATTCATTTTATTGATTAGGTTGTATGAGTTCTATAGTGACAGATCCTTAATCCACTTAAATTTACTAGAAGCTTTGGCTTTAAACCTGTGTAATCTTCCATGGAAACTAGATCTCTACCAGAAAGGAGGATATCACTTCCAGGAATCACATACTCTCTGTGGTTCTGGTTGTCTCTTACTCTTTTTAGTCCTTTTACTACGTATGTTCTTACTGCATATGCAGTAGCACTCACCAAGGAGTGATGGTTAAAAATCAAATACATAATCAGGTAATGAGTTAAATCTTGTTTTAGGTAACAACCCTTGGAGTAAAAAAAAACACAATATAAAAAGTATTCCCCTATTCAGGGTTTTTTGTTTGTTTGTTTGTTGTTTCTTTTCTTTCTTTTTTTTTTTCTTTTTTTTTTTTTTTGCACTCAAATAATTGGTTCACTTCCATATTGATAGAAACACAAGTAAGCTTCCTTTAAATAATTACTCCGATAAACCACCTACAGGAGCAGTGGCTATTCACGAGGCTAATAATAGTAATAATAATAATAATAAAAATTCCCAAGTCTTTCTATAAGTAGAGAATCCACCTGGTGTTTCAAAGTACATCCTCAATTCAGCATAATAAAAACTACCGTATGTAGGCAGAGTAGTTGCTATGATCTCTCTTCCATAATTACTGACACTCTTGGTTATAAAGATAACTGATTGGCTAAGGTCTCCAAGCTTTCAGGAAGCCACCTGGTATGAGAATCCAGTGTTTTTCTTTAAATCTGAGTGTTTTTCTCTAAACTATTCCACACTAATTATAAGCTGGTAGTGAAATTAATGCTATTTTATTTATTTATTTATTTTTAAAAAGATTTTATCTATTTATTTGACAGACAAAGATCACAAGCAGGCAGAGAGGCAGGCAGAAAGAGGAGGAAGCAGGCTCCCCGAGGAGCAGAAAGCCCGATCCCAGGACCCTGGGATCACGACCCGAGCCGAAGGCAGAGGCTTTAACCCACTGAGCCACCCAGGCGCCCCAATGCTATTTTTAAAAAAGATTTTATTTACTCACTTGACAGACAGAGATCACAAGTAGGCAGAGAGGCAGGCTCCCTGCCCAGTAGACTTCCGGACACGGGGCTCAATCCCAGGACTCCGAGATCATGACCCAAGCAGAAGGCATAGGCTCCAACCCACTGAGCCACCCTGGCGCCCCAAATTAATGCTATTTTTATTCCTCCTCTCTCTCTCCCTCTGTCCTTTTTCTTTTCTTCGTTCCATATTTTTAAAGAACATATCTAGCATACTATATTCATTATTTAACTTATTTATTCAACATTTATTATGTGCCACATACTTACTATGTAAAAAAGTGCCCCAGTAACATTCTGAAGAAAATACAAAGCTTAAACTGTATCCACATCTATCACTAGAAACTCTTAAAAAGAAACTGGGGGAGGGGGAGAAAGAAGTTGTCATCTAGGATACTGGTCTCATTCACAGCATGATGCCATCTCCTTACACCACAGGCTCTTGTGAGCTCCTGTTCTCTCAACTAAAGTACAAGAAAATGTACAACACTGGACGATATAATCTATCTTTGCTGTAGCATACAAACTGGAATTATCTATGGAAATGTGTCATGCTTCTGAGCAGGGTCTATTTTATTGGTGGTAATGGAAAAAAAAATGATGAGAATCACAGTTTTAGACAGAGGAGAAATGTGTGTTGAAAAGATTGGGTTGTCTTAAATCTTCCTTTTGGCAGCCAGATGAGGTGAAACACTTATGTGCCACTGAGGTTCCCTTGAACCACTACTTCAATATTTATACAAGTGAAGTGAAAATGACCTTTGAGAAATCACGTAGGATGTATCCAGACTTCAATAAGTACTATTCTTAAACTTTCAGCCATTTGACAGTCAATTCCATTTTTTAACCACATCTAAGGAAGGGGATTGTGTAAAATCCAATAGTAGCCTTTTCTACTTGCAGTACAAAGAGTTTCTTGCCACCTCCTTAGTACCGTCTTTAATCAACTAACTTCACCCAGACTCTGATTTCTTTCCTTTTAATCTCAGTGTGAATAGAGAATGAAAGATCAATCACCTTCAATAGAAATTCCAATTTGGACAATCATAGTTAGGTTAATATTCTATGTCAATTTTCCAATATGGGAAACACTTTAGGTCAGTGTTGATTTTTCACATTTTAAATACAGGCAATACTAAATAGTTCTTGCTACTGCAGTAAAACTTGGAAACATTGGATTTTCCAAAAATGTAAGAAAACCACAAACATTGATTTTTAGGACATTTGAAAAATAACTGTCTTGTTACTTCAATGGATTCATAAATCACTGATTTTTAGCTTTTTTTCCCCATTCAACCATAACTTATTGAGTTTATGTATGTGCTGGAAAATGTACTATGTGTTAGTGATAAAAAAGGTAGATAAAGCATGACCATCCCTTCAAAAGTGCACAGTCCACTGGGAGACTAGGTTTGTATATGGTTATACTAGATCTTTCGGATCTAATATAAAGAAGGGACAAGTAACCTATGAAGTGAATGTCATCAAATTAAGGGCAGAAAGAGTTTTAACAAGTGAGAAGTCAACATTGTAAAGCTTCATATTTAAAATAGGATAAAAGTGGCTCTGTAGCTCAGGGGTTAGAGCACTGGTCTCATGAAAATAGGATAAAAGCTATTTTAGTGTTTCTGTGAAGCAAGTAATATTAAAAAAAATCTCTGATTTGAATACCTGCCAACAGATGATTGACAGATTAATGCGATAGCCTGTAGGAGTAAGGGTCTAAGTACCACTGTGTGAAAAAACTTTCTATGTGTGTATAGTTCAATACATTATTTCACCTTTTAAAAATTTACCATGAAGATTCAGGGTTGCAGGGTTCCCTTATCAGTAAATAAACTGAATGGCGAGTACCTGAGACATTTGTGCTTTTAAAAATTATTAAATTGAATGGAGAACATAACTATAATAAACAATATTACTCTGGATTATGGACTAAATTATGATCCCCCTTTCACATGTTAAAGCGCTAACTCTCAATGTGACTGTATTTGGAAATAGGGCTTTTCAGGAGGTAAATAAGGTAAGATGAGACTCAAGGATAGGACTCTAACCCAACAGGACTGGTTCTCTTATAAAAGAAAGAAGAGTCAGCAGGGATGTGAGTACAAAGAGGAAAGTCCATGTGAGGACACAATGAGAGGGTCGCTATCTGCAAGCCAAGAAGAGAAGTCTCACCAGAAATCAATCGTGATGGCATCTTGATTTTGGACTTCATCCTCTGACACTGTGAGAAAGTCTGTTGTTTACGCTACAGCCAGTCATATTCTGTTATGATGGACTGAGGTGAGTAATACATTTTGTTAAAAAAAAAAAAATTCCAACAAGTAGCTTATAGTATTTTCTTACTGGTAACTGGTAACATGTGTTAGGTCCTTGCTGGCTTTTCGGTCATGTATTTAGAATGTTAT
This sequence comes from Mustela nivalis, assembly GCF_964662115.1. NCBI lineage: Eukaryota > Metazoa > Chordata > Mammalia > Carnivora > Mustelidae > Mustela > Mustela nivalis. The sequence goes on along the minus strand of NC_139020.1, from coordinate 28,919,786 downwards.
GAGTATCTTGTCTAAACCTCAAGACAGTCTGAAGAGATGGGAATTTCCATCATGACACTGCATAGAGGTTAGTTATAGAGAGGCTGATTTGCCAAAGGTTAGCTAACTAGTGCGTAAACTTTTATCCTTAGGATAAAGAGTATAGTTCATAGGGTAAAGAGTATTTTTGGTATTAAGCTTAAACAGATTTGCTTAAACTTAAGCTTAAACAGATTTGCTTAAACATTAAGAATCATTGAACACAGGGCAGCTGGGTGGCTCAGTGGGTTAAGCCTCTGCCTTCGGCTCAGATCATGATCCCAGGGTCCTGGGATTGAGCCTCGAATCTGGCTCTCTGCTCAGCGGGGAGCCTGCTTCCCCCTCTCTCCCTGCCTACCTCTCTGCCTACTTGTTCTCTCTCTCTCTCTGTCAAATAAATAAATAAATAAATCTTAAAAAAAAAATCATTGAACACTACATCAAAAACTAATGATGTTCTCAATGTTGGCTAATTGAATAAAATGTTAAAACTATTTTAATATTATACTCTAATTCCATATTTATCATATAATACAAGTAAACAAAAATGTGATGTAATGGGACTTAACAAATTTGATACAAGTAAATTTATGAACTCTATCACTTGCTAAAACTCCATATTGGGAAGAAACACGAAACATTAGATGACTGTTGCAACTATATTGTACTTACTTACACAACTTACATTGTAAATATAAATATTAAATTTAATGTCTGAGAGCATAACCAAATTGCAAAAACTTGGTTACTATTTCAAAGGCCAATGATACGAATTTGCCACTAAAACTTAAAAACTACATTTCAAAATAGACTTGCTAGTGATTAAAAAAATATCTACCCACGAACATGAAGGCTTGAAATGTAATAAGGGCCCAAATGAGTTAGTGATGGCTGTCATAAAAATCTGGCAGGGTATTCTATTTACAATTTGTAATAAAACTGTCACACATTGAATTTATAAAAGCATTTATCTTAGAAAAATAAATCTATTTGCCAAGGGCAAGTTAATAACCTCTACAGTTCATTTGAATATAGGGACAAAGAGATAGTTTGACTAATAGAGCATTATAAGCAGTGTATGAGGAAATTTACAGGATGCCGTGACAATGGAAACATCCTTCAGAAACATTCTATGATGTGAATGAACAGCAGGAACACTTTCCATATTATCTGAAATACAAATCAATACTGCTAACCATCAACCTAAAGAACATGCACACAAAGAAAATTGTATTCATGTGTTCCATTTTCAGAAACAATTAAAAATATTTCAATTTAAGGACCAAAAGCACATGCGGATTTTTAAAACATCTAATTGAATGCGCAGCCATTTCCTAAGGATTAGAAATTGTTTACTTGTTTGAGGAATGAAAGGACAGAAAATATTATTTATTACACCGGGTTTTACAGATACTCAGAAATATACACATACATGATTCTTAATAAACTGTTCCTTGAAATTTCAGATAAGCTTAATGGAAGCATGGAATGACAGCAGTTTCTACCAGTATGAATCTACAACTATCTCATTTATTCGTGGTAAGAGAACAACGCAGAAGAGAGCTTGGAATAAAGACTCTAACTGTATCCATTTCATAGGAAAGGGACCTCAAAAATCATAATTTTATTTCTTGTATTATTGTTAAAAAGCAAACAGCATGCACTTTAATTGAGCCAACTACATTCTGTAGGCAAGGAAATATACTAGAAAGTCATAACTAGAATCCTGGGGAGAGGTTCAAGGATAAAGCTGAAAAAACTTTCTATTGTCCTATAGGAAAATAGAAGACCCGCAGGAAAAAGCAAGTGAAGAGAGAATACATTGATTTAAAAGCTTCTGATTTGTAATACTAAATTGGAATAGGACTGTAGCTAGGATTTAATTCTTTCTAATCTACAAGGTAACTTACAGGTATCATCCGATTTCACCATCACAATAAGCTTCTAAAACAAAACTTACCACGTGAAAATTTCCGCTATATGTTCAAATTCATGGAAGCTAGATCTTTGGGATTCCAACCTGGGATTCCAGCCCTCCTCGAAGGTAATTGGCAACCCTTGCAGGCTAAGAAACCCTGGGCTGTGACTGAACAGTATTTGTTGACAATTTTTGCAGCAGGGCGAATGAAGTGAACTTTGAAAGGGGAGAAAAAGCTCAGGTGGTTGTTGCACTTAAGTAGTAACCAAGAGATCCAGTGTTTAAAAAGAGCTAGGAATGCGGAGCCGCAAGAACGACCAGCATAAGGTTCAGGAAATGTCTTGGTTCCTGTCCTAGGACCTAGGATATGCTGAATTTGGAGTGCAGAGATTTAGCTTGTGAAATAGAGCCCTGCTGTTGTTGATGTTAACTCTTAAGCTGCCAACACTTAACCACGAAGAGATTTTACATAAAAGTTTGAATTTCCAACATTTAAGATTTTCAGAAGATCTGGCACCAATTTGCAGGAAGTAGCCAGTTGCTGTGCTCTACCAAGTAGAACAGATCTCTACTTTGTCCAAAATTCGGATTACTCTCTACTGTTTCTTTCCTATAAAACAACACCACTTTGTAGAGTTCATAGTTAATAATACAGTCTTACAGACTTAGGTTTTTTCTAAGAGTGTAAATCTTATGTTAAGTGTTCTTCTTTAAACATGTAAAGATGATAAGAGAAAATTTTTGGAGGTGATGGATAACATTTATAGCATAGACTGTGGCGACAGTTTCATAGATGTCTTTTCGGACTCAACCAGTTGTATACATTAGATATGTACAGTTTTTGTATGTCAATTATACTCACTGTTTCTTAACCTTGACCTTCTTCATATACCTCTGTTACCTTTCGTACCCCTGGGGGTTTCTGGGCTTGCAAGATTGGTTCAGAGCCTGAGACTCTTGAAAACCATACGTATACTTTTTACTATTTGTCTGCCGTGAGTTTTCTAAAATACTACATGTGGGGGCATGATTAGGAAAGGTAACATCCAGCCTTAGAGGCAACCTCAAGTTAAGAAACAGAGAAAGAAAGGTTACAAAGAGAGGAAAAAGGCAGTCAAAAAAATCAAAACCAGGTTCTCTACCAAAGCTCGAGAGTCAACCATGTCAAGGTCAGTAACAACAAATTTTCCTTGGGGCGCCTGGGTAGATCAGTCATCAAGCAAATCCCTTCGGTTTAGGTCATTATACTAGGGTCCTGGGGTAGAGCCCTGCATCAGGCTCTCTGCTCAGATGGGAAGCCTGCTTCTCCCTCTCCCACCACCCGCCCCTCCCCACCACTTGTGTTCCCTTGCTCTTTGTGTCTCTCTCTGACAAATAAATAAATAAAATCTTAAAACAAAACAAAACGTTTCCTTTTTTTTTTAAGATTTTATTTATTTATTTGACAGAGAACACAAGTAAACAGAGGCAGGCAGAGAGAGAAGAAGGTAAGTAGGCCCCCTGCTGAGCAGAGAGCCCAATGTGGGACTCGAACCCAGGACCCTGAGATCATGACCTGAGCCGAAGGCAGCGGCTTAACCCACTGAGCCACCCAGGCGCCCCAAAATGTTTCCATTCTATGTCCTTTGAAAAAGCGGTGAGTTCACTAACATTTGAAAAATCTTATATGCTATCAACATTTTAGCATTACCTCAAAATAAATCACTTATTCAGGAAGTTGAAGGGGAAAAAAAGTGAGGTCAATTTTATTCAAGTCATCAGATGTTTATATTCTGTCATATAGCCTAAATTGAACATATAAAATGCATTAAATATTTTGACCTTAACTTTTAAAGAGAGTATAGTCCAGTTTATAGTAGTATAAAACACAATGAAATGCACCTAGGGGTAGTAAATACAAAGCCATCCCATTTGCCACAGCTCTGATGATTAAAACAGGATGAAGATTCCTCTTCCATGTGACACGCTCTGAAATGTAATGATAGGCTTGTCTCATAAAGCCACCTGAATAAAATAAGGTCTAAATTATCTTTGCATTTCAAAGGGCCATAACTATATGTTTCCTCCCAATACTAAAGTGGATCCAAAAGGAAACCAACTTTTCTATAACATATTTTGAAATCTTTTTATTATATTAAAATTAATTTTTAATTCCAGTATAATTACTGTACAGTATTATATTAGTATCAGATGATCTCTAAAATATTTTTATACCCTTTTTTCTTACCAACTCTATAATGGTCTTTCTTAACCATTATCTGCTACATTTATAAAATATAAATTATACAGTATACCAGGAATCACACTTTTAAATAGAATATATCAATTTAACCATACATGAAAAATGTATTCTAATACAACCAACCAAAAAATAATAATAACAATCATACTTTTACTCTGAGGTAAGAACTTATTTAACATAAGGCTAAATGGAACAATCAAAATACTTTTAGGCTCATTTTAATTTTATGTTTGTTCAGGTGAAAATATTGTTTGCTACTTTAATTCTAATAAGGCATGATAATTACATTTTAATTTATATTTCAACCCTTTCTATATTAAAGTTAACTTGATATAAGTGATCATGGATTGGGTTACAAAATGAATAACAATACAATAAATCTAAATTTTGAACATATCTTCAAATTCTATGAACATGTATAGTTCAGGAAGAAATATATTTGTTATGATCTGATAAAAATAGGAATTTACACCCACTTTAGAGTTAATAAGAAATTCTGAAAAATGCCAAGGAGGCCAAGAGGGGTTTCCCCAAGGTTAAATAGAATAGCTACTATTACTTTAAAGAGAATAGCTCTCTTTATATTAAAATTCACAGGAAGCATTAATTTGCAAAATTAGAAGAAATTGGGGTTAAAAGAAAAGTTTGAGCAAAACTAAACTGGAACCCAAACTCCCTTTATTTTTTTTAAGTTTTTATTTAAATTCCAGTTAGTTAACATCAGTGTAATATTAGTTTCATGTGTACAGTTTACTGATTCAGTGCTTCCATACAACATCAGGGGCTTGATCACTGTAAGTGCTTCCTTAATATCCATTCCCCTGCCCATTACTCCTCTGATAAGTCTATAGTTAAGAGTCTGTTTCCTGATTTGCCTCCCTCATGCTTAATTTTTTTTAACTTTGCTCATTTGTTTTGTTTCTTAAATTCCACAAATGAGTGAAGTCATATGGTATTTATCTTTTCTCTGACTGACTTATTTGGCTTACCATCATATTCTCTAACTCCACGTTGCTGCAAATAACCAGATTCTTTCTTTTTTATGGCTGAGTAAATTTACCATTGTATCTATTTTCCATTGTATGTATGTATGTATGTATCGTCAATCATCTATCATCCATATTACCTCTTCTCTATCCATTCATCAGTTGATGGACACTTGGGCTGTTTCCATAGTTCTGGCCATTGTAGATAATTCTGCTAAAAACGATTGGGGTGTGTGTATCCCCTTGAATTAGTATGTCTGTATTCTTTGGGCAAATACCTCATAGTGCAATTGCTGGATGATAGGGTAGTTCTATTTTTAACTTTTTGAGGAAACTCCATACTGTTTTCCAGAGTGGCTGCACCAGTTTGCATTTCCACCAACAGTGCTGGAGGGTTCTTTGTTCCTCATATCCTTACCAAGACCTGTTATTTCTTGTGATGTTGCTTTTATCCCTTCTGACAAGTGTGAGGTGATATCTCACTGTATTTTTGATTTGCATTTCCCTGATGATGAGTAATGTTGAGCATCTTTTCATATGCCTGTTGGCCGTCTGTATGTCTGCTTTGGGAAAAACGTCTATTCATGTCTTCTGCCCATTTTTTAATTGGATTATTCCTTTTCTGGGTGTTGAGTTTTAGAAGTTCTCTGTAAATTTTGGATACTAACCCTTTATCAGATGCATCATTTGCAAATATCTTCTCCCATTCCAAAGGTTGCCTTTTAGTTTTGTTGATTGTTTCTTTCACTGTGCAGAAGGCTTTTCTTTTGATGAAGTCCCAATAACTTATTTTTGCTTTGTTTCTCTTGCCTAAAGAGAGGTACCTAGTAAGATGTGCTTTGGCCAACATTGAGGAAGTTACTGCTGTATTCTCCTCTAAGATTTTAATGATTTCATTTCTCACATTTAGGTCTTTAATACATTTTGAATTTATTTATGTGTATGGTGTAAGAATGTGGTCCAGTTTCATTATTTTGAGTATTGCTGTCCAGTTTTCCCAACACAATTTCAGGAAAAGACATTCTTTTTCCTATTAGATACTCTTTTCTGCTTTGTCAAAGATTAATTGAACATATAGTTGTGGGCTTCCGCCTTATTTTTGATAAAAAAAAATCACACTGGAAGTTGAATTAAATCTCAAGATCATACAATTATTTAGCCATTCTTTTCTGGATTCCTATTTCAGTAACTTTCCTAGTATAATACATGGCAAAATTAGTCTCAATGTCCTACATCCTTTTCTGCATTCATTCTCACTGTTTCCTTATATCCTATCATAAGAAAAACTGACAAAAAATACGAAGTAGAAAAAAATTACTAGGAGTCCTTCTTAAGGTATCCTCTGGGTTTATCTCTATCATGCACTGCTTTTTAGCTATTTTATAACTCTGTAAGTTATATGATACTAATAGAAATGCAAATTATATCTGTAGGCTATGCACTTGACTATTGTCCTGTGGATATTGACCAGTTTTTCAGCTGTCTGTAAATTCATTTCAGCATTCCTGTGTGGTCCTTTGAAATTTCCTTTGAACTAACTGTTTCTTCTTACTGGCTCCTTGATCCATTAATGGATTAAATAAAAATTGTGCCTTTCATACTTGCATGAATCATGAATTTATCTTTTCAAATAAATATTTTTTAAAGACTTATTTATTTATTTTAGAGAGCAAGAAAAAGAAAGAGAATGCACAAGAGTGGGGAGGGGCAGGAGAGACTCTTCAAGCAGACTCCCTGCTGAGCATGGAGCCCAATGCCGGGCTTCATCTTGTTACTGAGATCATGACCTGACCCAAAACCAAGGGTGGGACACTCAAGTGGCTAAGCCACCCAGGTGCCCCTTAAAATAAATGTCATCTGACACCATTTTTCCTTTTTCTTTTTTCTTTCTTTTTTTTTAAGATTTTATTTATTTATTTGACAGAGAGAGATGCTGCAAGAGAGGGAACACAAGTAGTGGGAGAGGGAGAGGGAGGACCAGGCTTCCCAGTGAGCAAGGAGTCAGATGTGGGGCTCAATCCCAGGACTTTGGGATGACGACTTGAGCCAAAGGCAGACGCTTAACAACTGTGCCGTCCTAGTGCCATTTTTTCTTTAGTGCAGTCCATTCAACCTCTACCCTCCCTTTCCAACTGGAATTGTTCTTGAAATAGTTCTAATTTTCTTCTAATAATCAAAGCTTATGTTCTCAATTATATATATTATATATATATATATATATATATATATATATATATATATATTATATAATCAAAGCTTAAATGTTCCCAATTCTCCAATTTGCTGCTGAGGATTCTGATCCTCTCACCAGTCATTTTCTCTTCAACCTTTGGAACATCATCCTTTACTCTTTTCTATTCCCATGGTCACTGTCTCTTATCCCAAATAGAATCAGCCCTCTATGATCTGTAGAAACTGAAGTTTATGTTCACTCTTTGGATCTATTAAATTATTTGGATCTATTTTCTCTTCTCCCAAGTCATTTGTATTTCGCTGATCAGCACTGGTATTCCACACATACTTATCCCTGGCCCTCATCTAGACCATCACCACACTCTTCTGCAGAGTAATTCTTCTTTATGGTTTGCACTACATACGGAAAGCTGACAAATAAATTTTCTAACTCTGAACTTTTCCAGGATTCCGAAATAATTTGGTCATATACTTCTATCAGTTAAGATCCCTGTTGCCTACCATTTCCTACAAGGTTTCAAGAACTGTGAAATATCTAAGTTTTACTCTGCTTGCAAGCTAAGAAGTTAGGCAGACACACATTCATGGATGCTGACAGAAGAAACAAGACTCCTTGGTCAGAAACAAAGGATTTTATTACTCATTGCTGAGCAGGCAACATGAGCTTCCTATTCATATGGATTCTCCTTGTTCTCCAGATTCCATGGGAATAAAATGGATGTAGGCCTAAGTTGGTGTTATGCACACAATGTATCACTGCTATGGAACTTCAAGCTTAAGAAATCCCAATCTTTAATACTGAAAGCCAAACATTTGTCCCAGAAAGAGATATTACCTTTATTCATTGAACAATAAATAAATTTGTCCTCTGTTCAGCAGAGAAACACTACTGTTAACTTCCAAGGCTGTTCATTATCTTGAACATAGTCCAGAATGAAAGCAATCAGTACCTACAAGATGTAAAGAAATAGGAGAAACCTATGTGTAACTGACTTTCAAATAAACAAAGGCAAATCCTTGAATAAGCAATTGTGAGCTTTTAGAAACTGGTCCTCACCTTATTTCTTTAGCCCTGTGTCTGCCTTAGCATGAAGTGAATAAACTTCATACATCATACATAAAAGAGTTAAGTCTAGAGAATTAAATAAATGACTAATGACTATCACATTGGCGAAGAGGTAGAGATTAGAATTAATTCACTATACCTTCTGATTCATGTTCTCTTAGTTAGATTTTATGGCACACATTCTCTGCTATTTTCTCCTGAAGGGAGATATTTCAGAAAAGAAATTAACATCACTAGAAAGCAAAAGACATGAGATTAGTGTACCTTGCCTGAGAATACAATAATAACCATTTAAATTTCCAAAAATAGTCTTTAATCTTAGTCAACGAATGAGTAAATGATGCCCCAGCCCCCTTAACTGGATAACGATCATTAGGAAAGAAGAACACTTGATAAAGTGAGGATTCTCCCTTCCAAAATGTAAATAAGTAAGTAAATAAATAGTATTAGTCATTATTTGAAATTCCAAGACTACATTAGTCTTTATGTTCAATTAACATCAGGGATTTATTAGTAGAAAACAATAAGAAAGAATGAATGAAAGAAAAGTAGGTCATTCAGATTAAGTAGAGATGCTTAGAAAAATGATTTTTTTTAAGATGTATTCCTTCATATGTGGAAAAATCTGTGGTGCGGAAGACAACAGTCCAATAGGAAAGCTAAAGGAAGCGACACTCTTTGAGAAAAACATCAGGAATTTTTTTTTAAAAAAAGGAGATAAAGTAATGGTCAATCAGCAGATTAAAATCAGTATGATAACAATAGAACCATGGAAGAAATACCATATATACAGATAACAATCTAAATAACCACAGATCACTATATCTCACATTTGCAGTTTATTTATTTATTTATTTATTTTTAAAAGATTTATTTATTTATTTATTTGACAGAGAGATCACAAGTAGACAGAGAGGCAGGCAGAGAAAGAGAGAGAGAGAGAGAAGCAGGCTCCCTGCTGAGCAGAGAGCCCATGCGGGACTCGATCCCAGGACCCTGAGATCATGACCCAAGCCAATGGCAGCGGCTTAACCCACTGAGCCACCCAGGCGCCCTCACATTTGTAGTTTAAATGAAACTTTATTTTTTCTAATTTAAGGCAACTAGTATGATATCTTACTTGAGAGCCTAAATTATTTTTGGTTCTCAGAGTAAGCTGTACACTGAAATTGATTTTTAAAAATTGTAAGAAAACATTGCTTTGCTTTTTAAAATTGAAACCCTTAAAACAGTTGGCTTTTAATATGAAGTTGAATAAAGAATTATTGCTTTCTGAGGATTAGTAATAATAAAAAATAAAAAAACTATAATAAATATTAATGTTGACATAAAATATCAAATATACAGCTTAAAGAATATTAAAATTGATCCAAATCAAAATCTTACTAATATACCACAAAGATACCATAAATCATAGGAACTTCTACACAGAAGAAAAAAGAAGTTAAGTGTTTCATTTGGGTAAGAAGCTTAAGATCAAAGAATAAGAACCACTTTTTATTAAAGTTGTAGGTTACGATAAAAACAAATGACAGGGTCCAATTATGATCTCTCTAGTCCAACAGGTCAACAGATGAGAAAAATATAGAAAATGCGCTTTTCCAGAAAAACCTTATCAAGTTTAACAGAATTAACCGAGATTTGAGAAAATATTTGTTTGTTTTCCAATGACGGAGGCATAAGTTTAAAAGAGTTCTTTTAAACATTTTGTTTCTCCATATCTCAGAATTCTTTATTTTATAAGATCTTCTATTGCCTCATTTTATTGCTATTGATCTGAACCTAAATGTCAATAATTGTGGAAAAAAAGATTAACTCTGTTATTCTAGGAAGTTGCTTTTAATTTCATATGGATTTACTGTATAAGGATAAATAACTTATTAATCAGAGAAAAAGAGTTAAATAGTAATTTCTGTGATTTTTTACTTGAACACTTAAATTTAAATCTATAAACCTTTTCTCATTATTCTATTTTCAAGCCATTATCTACTTTGGCCTTAGGAATTCAAATTGTTTTTTGATATCATAGAATATTGGCTATGGAAAAATGTTTTAAATTCAGAATCAATTGTTAGAACTTAAATTTTTCAGCTCATCTCAGTTTTGGAGCCTAGTGCCTGAAAATTAAGTTTTATGCAAAGAACTTATCCCAAGACAGTCTTGGTAGAGAACAAGAGAAATATCATCCATCATGGGTAATCTCCCAATGGACTAATGTGTAATTCAATGGGAATATAAGGAAAATTTTTATGCCATTTTCAGACCTTTGTGAGTTTTCATGCATTATATTTTCACTCTTTTCTGGATAGGGCAGGAACCTAGAAAATTCAACATAAATAGTAGCAGGTAATCTTATGCATTTTCAGGTCTGCAAACATTTTTTTTTTCTGATGCCTCTAAACTCTATATTACCTGGTAAAGATTGTCCTAGCTGTAAGCCAGTTTAGGTATTTAAGTATATAATGCATAGCTCCCACAGGAACTAGAAACTTCCCTCAAATTTTTCCTCTCTTTGTCTTTTTATCCTAGTGAATGGCATCATTACCATTCGTCCAAAGTAGCAGCCTAAAACTTTCCATTTCTGCTGCTCCAATAGGTCACCAATTACCAAGTCCTTCCTATTCTATTAATTGAAATCTTCATTGAAATAACTGCAGATTTGGGGCGCCTGGGTGGCTCAGTGGGTTAAAGCCTCTGCCTTCAGCTCAGGTCATGATCCCAGAGTCCTGGGATCAAGCCCCACATCGGGATCTCTGCTTGGCAGGGAGCCTGCTTCCTCCTCCTCTCTCTCTCTCTCTGCCTGCCTCTCTGCCTACTTGTGATCTCTGTCTGTCGAATAAATAAATAAAATCTTTAAAAAAAAAAAAAGAAATAACTGCAGATTCATATGCAGTTATAAGAAATGATATGGGGAGGTCCTGTGTATACTTTATTGAGTTACTCCCAATGGTAACAATTGTAAAAATAAATTATAATATCACAACCAGGATATTGATTTGCACTGATAAAATTCACAGATTAGGGGCGCCTGGGTGGCTCAGTGCGTTAAGCCGCTGCCTTCGGCTCAGGTCATGATCTCAGGGTCCTGGGATCGAGCCCCGCATCGGGCTCTCTGCTCAGCAGGGAACCTGCTTCCTCTTCTCTCTGTCTGCCTCTCTGCCTACTTGTGATCTCTCTGTCAAATAAATAAATAAAATCTTTAAAAAAAAAAAAAAAATTCACAGATTATTTTTAAAATTTTTTTTAAAAATTATTTATTTGACAAAGAGATCACAAGTAGGCAGAAAGGAAGGCAGAGAGAGAGGGGGATCCAAGTTCCCTGCTGATCAGAGAGCCCAATGCGGGGCTTGATCTCAGGACCCTGGGATCATGACCTGACCTGAAGGCAGAGGCTTAACCCACTGAGCCACGCAGGCACCCCAAAATTCACAGAATTCTTATCCATGTTTTTTTGTTGTTGTTCCTCTGTGTGTGTGTATACTTAGGTCTATACAATTTCATCACATTGGTTCATGCATCTACCACAACAGTGAAGATATGGAATAGCTATATCATCACAAAGATCTCATCAAGTTTTTTGCTATTATTTTTTAATTTTCGATTTCTCTTCTTCTACTTTCCTCTCCAACCACTCACCTTCTGTATTAAAATAACCTTGCAGGCATTTCTAACTTTCCATTCCTCCAATGTACCTTTAACAATGCATTTATAAAATGCAAATCTGATTGTGTCACTGCTCTAGGCAAGTGCCAAAGAAGCCAATTCTCTAAGTCTCTGACTTATTCCTAATTTACACACTGGAAATTCTGCACATTACTAAAATATAAAATTTGAACCAAAAGTTCCTGGTATAGTTTGTTAGTCCTAGAAAGAAGGAATAAAATATTTTTGCTGCCTGTCCTTTTCATATATTATTCAGTGACAACTCAGAGTATTATCTATGGATTTGGGGGCTCCCATAGTCACTCATACAAAATTTTGTAAGAAATTGATAGTAACTATATTCCAATTTTGTTTTTAACATTTAGAAATATTAATCCAAATGGCCTATAAGCTCTTGCTTTTACAGATTCATATCATTCCAGTCACAGCATAGCAACTAAGGAAAAAAGCCAGAGATAGATTTCCAAAAGTAAAATTACTGGTATTAAAGATGAGTTTCTTGAAACTACTATTAAAATTACCAATTTATTTTACAGACAGCTATAGACTGCTATTAATGATGTATATATTGACTACCATAACATATCATATTACTTTTGAGAGTATGCTGCTTTGCTATAAATAATTTGTCTTATGGTTTCTAGAAATTTGTTGACTCTTCTCCATTTTTCTTCTCTCAAGATAAGTGTTCTCCCAAGAGTTAAGAATGTAACTTACCAGAAATTTATCCAGCTACTTCCTACCCAAAGAGAATTTTGTAGCATTTTGCACTGAGAGACATTACTAAATAATAGTGGATAAGCTTTCCCACTTTTTCTATATGTAAATTAAAATCGATATTATATAATGATAATACTCATGTGTGTTTGTACTTCCCTAGTTACCTAGTGTAACTGGTGTACCTAGTTACCTAGTGTAACTAGTGTACCTAGTTACCTAGTGTAAGAAAGGCAACAGAAACTTGTCAGAATCTTTTTTTTTCTCACCTCACATTCTTACAGCATGACTCAGTGGTTTATAAAGAATGGCAATTAGCTTTTATTGTAAATATTATTCATTATGTTATATTTTGCCACATTATATACAGGAACATACCTTTAAAATTCTTACAAATTTGTCATTAAAGCATCTGCTGGTCTGTAGGACTCAAGGCCTTAGATACCAATCTAAGTGTTGCTGTGCAGGTACTTTGTAGATGTAGTCAATACTTATAATCAGTTGACTTTAAGTAAAGCAGATTACCCTTGATAGTGTAGTGAGTCTCAGTCAATCAATTGATGCCCCAAGAACAAAACCAGATTTCCTACAGAAGAAGGAATTCTACCTCCAGAGTAAAACATCGGGGTGACTGGGTGGCTCAGTTGGTTAAGTGACTGCCTTTAGCTCAGGTCATGATTGTGGGGTTCCAGGATGGAGTCCCACATGGTGCTCCCTGCTCAGCAGGGAGTCTGCTTCTTCCTCTAATCTTCTCCCCTCTCATGCTCTCTCTCTCTCTTGCATAAATAAATAAAATCTTTAAAATAAATAAGCAAATAAATAAATACAAGACCACTTCTTCCTCGAGTTTCTAGCCTTTAGGCCTACCCTACAAATTTCAGGCTTACCAGCCCCCAAGATCCTGTGAACCAATTCCTCAAGTAAAGCTCTTCTCTCACACTATGCATGGCTAGAAAGATAAAGATACAGATATATTGATAATTTCCTATTAGTTTTTATTTCTCTAGAGAACCCTAATATAAATCACACTGATTCATGATAGAAATTGTATTGATTAATGAATGGTGATGGCATGAGTTCGCTCATTGTAACATATCTATTTTTCAGTGATTCAGTTCCACATTAAAATACAACCAATATCTTACAATTTACTCATTTACTTGCTTCAAGCCTGCTGAAATGTCTCCGGATAGATGACATTCTACGACCTCACATAAACACACTGCAAACCCCAGTTTTCTGGCTCTCTTAATCTCCATCATCAGCTTGTCATTAGCGACACCATAGCACCGTTTTGTGATTTTTTTGTCTGTCTTCCACATAAAACATAATCGTCATGTTCATGGCCATTTCACCAGGGTGTACAATGGTTTTTGCCATAAAGATGATACCTAGTAAAGATTTGCTTTTGATGAATGAAAGAATTGTAACTAGCAACATCTTTAAGGCATGATGTAACATCAAGTCCAATTTTTAAAGCACCCTTTGAAAATTTTATTCTAGCTTCAAACTAATTCAATCATCCTAAGTCAATGTTCCTTATCCATATCTTTGTTTCATTTCTTTTTCTTTTGCATTTCTTATAGAAAACAGTTACATAAGCAACTCCAAAAGAGGATGCTCATGACATCTTTCCTATAGTTGATGCTAAAAATAAGTTTTGCTTTGGAAGTATTTACATGAAAATATGACACTTGCTAGAGAATTTACAAGTATGATCCCGTACAAAAATTGACCATTTTACCACCAAACCGAGTGTTATAAAATGAAAGTTGTGAAATCACACCATCTGGGGATAACTGTAGATTTATATTAGTTTCATTCAGGGCATAAATGTGCTTTTTTTGTTGTTGTTTTTCCTTCTTGCCTAGATCTACAGCTGTTCCCTGGCAGAAGAAACCACCTTATCTCTTGCTTGGCTTGGCAACTGCCTCTTCCATTTCATGTCTCCTTCATACCCTCCCTCAACTATCTGGAGGTAGTTTTTTTGTTTGTTTGTTTTGGTTTGTTTTGTTTGTTTGTTTGTTTGTTTTTGGTGACATATTGGAGTTTATAAACACACACCAGTTAATAACTCAGCTTGATGACAAATTTGGTCATCTATCTTCAGTTACAAAAATACAATTATAGAGGGTGTTTATACCTCAGGAATTTAATCAAAAGGCGGTGGGAGTAGTACAGGTGCCACTGGCAAGAACTCTGTTCTTCGGTCATCATATTGTGCTCAGCGACAATCAGTCTGAGAAGAATATGTTCTGAAGGCTAAAGAATCAGTTGAATAGAAGCAGAAACATCCTCACTACCCTTATAGTTTCTCAGATTTATATAGCTCTGATAATCCAGGTGAATTACAAGAATAAAAGTTTGTCTCTTTTCTACCCCTAAAGTCGAATTTTCAAAATAACATAGAATATGACATTTTGAAATACTATAGACGTTGACTCATGGAATATTTCTGAATAACGAATATCGAAATTCACTGGAGAAAATGGGAAGATGGTAAAAAGTAAACTTTTAGAACTTATCTGCATTTTCCGTAATACCAGTTAGCATTTGTTTAGTGCTGGCAACTTAAAAAGCATTGTTTCAAGCACCGTACCAGATTTGTTACCTTATTATATTCTCAGAGCATCCCTACATCATTCTTTTTGCCTATGAGGAATCTGAAGTTTCCATATGTTAACTTGCCCAAAGCCAGACTCCTTAGAAAAGGCAGTAGTAATATGTCAGACTGGTTCTATGGCGAATGTCATGAAGAAAGGTAAACTCAACGGCTTTTATGTACAAAACTACTTATTAACTTCTTATGTGCTGGAAATTTCCCTGAAAATATGATATATTTGAAAATTTCATTCACAGTCATATGATTTTTATTCTATAATGAAAAAGAATCAAGTTTATACAAATCTTATTTCAAAGTACAATAAAGGTAGAAAATGGGAAAACTATTCAAAATGAGGTGAAAATTCTATTTGTTCCCCAAAAGATCATCAAGTAATATTTATAAAATATTATTTATGTCCTGATATGCAATTTCAAATATTCCTGGTTATATGTTTTTATTCATACATGTTTTTGAAGGGAAAAACAAATGTAATTATATAATTTCTTAATGTTACAGAATTCTATTAACTTAAAATAGCATTTCATATGGTGAGCTCCCTTATTCCTTGGTCCATATATATATTTTTATATGAATATAAATATATATACAAAATATATGTAAAAATATATATATGCTATTATACTATATATAATATACTAGTATCTTGGTCAAATAAATATGGCAAAAGTTCTTTATTTCTTCCCACTTTTAGAAACTTAGAATATACTTTGACCTATTAAGGGCTTTGAAATGCCTTGAGAGTGAGGACAATACCTGTCTAGTACCATTTAACTCATTGTCTTCCACTGTATTTGAAGACAGACTTTAGCATAATATCTGGAAGCTTCCTTTAGAAGCAATATTCTTCAAACCATCCTTTGAGAAACAGTGGCCTAGATTGGAGATCCAATTTTATCAGCTGTCCTCTCTCATTCTACTTTTCTGTTAGTTAAATACATTCTGGAAAAGTTGTTTCTTTTTTGTCTCTCTTACAGAAGATATAGTAAAATAATTTTTCTGTAGATAGAGTAGCATTATTTTGAAGAACTGTGACCACCTTCATCAAACATGACCTAGCTAACAGCACTCCTAATTACAACCACCTGTGTCAACATGACTTTGCTGCATGCATCAGGAAAGTTTTGCCTGTGCAAGGTAAGACTATAAAATAACTTTACTCTTTGCTTTAGGCAATTCCTGAAGATTTATCAAAGATAGCATTTTGCTCACCTGGGTAAACAATTCAATTATCACAAACAACTTAACTATTAAAATTCTCTCTTTAAAATGTCTGCTTTTCTTTGCCCACCAATACTACACTACTCTATAGTGAATTTTCTATTCCCAATGAGTTGCCTGCCTTCAAAAATTCGCTTTCAACTGCAAAATCCAGACACCCAAACTGTAAATATCAATTTTGACTCCCCACTTCTAAAGGCACTGCTCAATCATGATGGTGTTCTTTATAACTTCTGTAAGTTCTAATACATTTAACTTTGTTTTATTAAAAAGGCATCTGGTAATATTTTGTGAAGTTCAACAGAGCTTAAGTATAATTATTATGTATTAAGTATAATAATTATAATATTAAGTATATTATTAATATACCAATATAATATAATAAGTATAAAAACTAAGTATAGTTATTAATTGCTTATAAACAAAGAAGATGATAAAAGAGGTGGATACATAAGTCACCAATTATTTCGAAGAATTTCCCACTTTTATACTCATTTCAAATTATTTTCATCTAAAAAAATATATATTTATGGTTTAGAAAATCTATCATGTTCAAAATTGACATTTAGAAAATTGAACACAGATTTGTGCTTGTCCCTGAGCAAGCTACATACACATGGTCCATGCCTTCAATAGATCTTAGAAGTTGGTTGAAAGATACGCTTTCTGAAGGGAAACAAATACATCCATGATGACATAAATGTATCAACCAATCAAGAAAAAAAAATAGTAAAAAGAATAATTGAGAGGTCCTGTTAGATTGTGGGAATCTGGGAAGAATTCTCTAAGGAGATAAAATTGAAGATAAGATATGAAGAATAAATAAGAGTCATATCAAGCCTAGAATATATTACACTACAGTATATGAAGTAGCATGAGTTGAGGTTCTGAGATTTAAAAACAAACCACAACAATAAAAAATGCCTTTGCTGTATTTAAGGAAACAAAAGAAAGCCACGGTACCTCTAGGCATAGAACATAGGACAGTTGAACAGCTGTGGGAGACAGATTGGAATAGTAAGAAATTTGGATTCAATACATGGTGGTAAAACTTCAGTGATATTTAACAGGTTAACATGACCTGATTTATATTTTCAAAAGGAAAGTCTAGTTAACGGATGGAGAATGATTTTCAGAAAGTGAAGAAGGTATGTGAGGAGATCAACTATGAGGCTACTGGAATGGTCCGGGAAGATATCATGGTGCCTTTGATTATAGCAATGGCCATGAAGATAGAGTAAAATGGAAGCACTCGCTCCCAATAAGTTTTATTTTATTTTATTCCTTTATTGTTAAAACCAACAGGATGTGGCAAGAGAGGGGACACGTACATGCAGAAGATAGAAGGGAAAAGAATGGTTCTTAGTTGTCTTGAGTAACTGAGAGAATGGACACACAGAAATATATAGAAATATATGTAATATCTATCAATCAATATAAATCAAATCAAAATCAAACTGACATGATAGCTCACCAGAAACTGGAATTTGGTACATCTGATCATCTCTCTCTGATGATGTAAAATCATTTCCTTTCACCTATTCTCTAGGCAATCCTGGAGCATCAAAGTCATGTTCCAGGCTTGGTGATTCATATCTAAAATGGAATAGTAAGAATTTCCAGGGCCACTAATCTCATCCTGTCTTCCTAATGCAAAAAATTTGAATTGAAATAAAATGGAAGTAAGGATTTGGCTGAGAAGTCAGTTCAACACTAATAAAGTTAGTTACATAGTTCAGTTTTATAAAAAGAAATGAAGTTAATATAGGGGCCATTAAAACTTTTATGTAACAGTTAATTCAGACTGATTAAAGAAAAGGATGCTTTAATCTAGAGTCTAGCATTCCCAAATTTTTTTCTCAAAATGAACCTTTCTTAATTAGCTGGGAAAATAATACACACAGCAGAGAATAAAATTAGAATTTGCCAAAGCTTCCAGGGAATAATTCTGAAACAGACCACTCCTTAAACATGATTCTTTAGTGAAAAGGGCACAAAGTTAGTAACGATTACAAAGTATTTTTGCAAGAACTATATAACAAAATGGAATAAAAACTTGTGAAATATATAATGCCGAATTTTACTAAAATGTAGGGGGAAAAAGGTAAGCAGGAAAATGATGAATAACTAATTGGCCATACCATGATATTTATTTACTAATTAGTTTTCACAACCTGCATTAACCTTCCTATGGTCCAGCTAACTTGTGACTTGTTGTGTTGCATCTTCAAATTACAAGAAAGGATACAATTGAATTATACCCCATGCCTTGCCTAGTACTTAAAAAGTACTGAAATCATTACAAATCAAATGACAAGTAACTCAGTCAATATTTCATTTACTACTTCACAGCTGTTGAAAGAGTTTCCCTTGTGAGCTGATATGCAGGAAATAGAAGTCAACCTGACCATTCCCTGAACACTCAAAAACATTTTTTTTTTCTGGTTTGGAAAAAACTTCTCCACTAATATAATACACATACAACATATTAGAATTGTTTTGTTTTGTTTTGTTTTTTCAATGAGTCTTTGATGTTGCTGACACGTAGTTATGTTATACACAACACACATGGGAAATAAAAAAAAACTTACAGGTACCTTTCATAAAATTAAGTCCTTCCCTTTACTTAGTATGCATATTAAAAGCTCTCCAGAGTTTAACAATTTAGCACAGCTGATCAGATGGAAATGGCCAACAGTAGTAGCAGACTCTTGAAGCGTATCTTAACTATAAGTCCTAGAGAGAAGCATTTGTCAGAAGAACAAAGAACATACTTGAACTTCTCATTCTGAGGGATGGTTGAAGAGAGTTATTTATTTATTTATAGATTTTATTTTCTTATTTGAGAGAGAGAGAGAGTGTTTGAGAGAGAATACCAGTGGGGTGTGGGGAGAGGGAGAAGCAGGCTCTTCACTGAGCAGGGAGCCCAGATGCAGGAATTGATCCTAGGACCCCAGGATCAAGACCAGAGCTGAAGGAAGACGGCTAACTAACTGAGCCACCCAGACTCCCCTGAAGAGAGTAATTTAGGAAACTTGATAAACTAGACAGTAGATGTGGGGCTTAGCATGAATTCCTGAACTTTCTGAGAACAAACATTTTAAGTCTGAAATATTTTAAGAAGATGAGAATTGAATAATAAGATTAACAGTTATTATAGGAAATAAAAACTGACACTGAAGAAAAAATAAGCCAAAATAAAACATTTTTAATGAATTAAGTTTTGTATGACTCTTTTTTTAATGAGATGAGTAAGATCATCCTTGATTTGTGATGGGGTTTTGGCACAATAAACCCATTGTAAGTTGGAAATGTTTTAAATCGAAATGCATTTAATTTACCTAAGCTACAGAACATCATAGTTTAGCCTTGTCTACCTTCAAACGTGCTCAGAACACTTACATTAGCCAGTAGTTAGGCAAAATCTTCTAACACAAAGCCCATTTTACAATAAGGTGTTGAACATTTCATGTAGTTTATTGAATATTGTGCCAAAAGTAAAAACTAGAATGGTTATGCAAGTTCAGTTCTTTATCTTGTGATCATATGGCTGCATGGGAGCTGTGGTTCACTGTCACTGCCCCGCATCCCAAGAGACGATTATACTGCCTGCTACTAGCCTGGGAAAAGAGCAAAATTCAACATGCAAGCATAGTTTCTACTGAATGGGCATCTCTTTCCGACCATCGTAAAGTCAAAAAATCATAAGTAGAACCAGTGCAATTTGGGGACTGTTGTATTATGGTTTGGGATCATCTTCCCAAAAGCTTTCACTGTGGGTAGATTTCATCCACAGTTGATGTTAATCACCTATCACAGTGCAGTACTTATATTTGTTCATCTATTCATTCAAGAAATACCTACAGCATTTCTACAACATGTCATGCTTATGGGGGCCCTCAGAGAAGGAAGAAGTGATGGAAATAGGTGTTGGGCCCTGCCTTTATGGGGTTTACCCTCTTTTGGGCTTTCCAACTCTGTCAACATATTTGAAACCTTAAAAATAATTATGTCAAAAAAATAATACTTATATCAACGCTGATATTTTTCAACAGAAAAAAATATTATGTAATGCTTAGACTATAAGCAATAGATGTGACAGATACATATTAAAAATATTCCAGTAACAGATTGCTTTTCCATTTTTTACAAAGGCAAATTTAAAATTAAGAGCTTTTCAAGAAGATGTTTTATCATGTGAGTGGTAATATTTATATAGTATGTTTAATTCATTGGTGGTTATGTAGAGAAATGTGAACCTACTCATAAATCAAATTTGTAGAAACAGAATCAATTTTGTATGAGCAATTTTTTAAAGATATGAGTCTCATACTTACCTAGATATAAAAGTCAAGTAATTCATTAACGTCTCCCAAACTGATTAGGTGATACTGTATATTTTTATTCATCTCTTTAAATTGTTTTTACAGCATTTTAAAATGCAATGAGAAGGGATCTGAGGTTATGTGTATTCTAACTCCCTCATTTTACCCATAACTCCATAATTTGTCTACAATCATAATTTCTGCCTCAGTACAATTTCCCAGCTTTCTGGTCTCCTGATGCCCTGTCCAATGCTTCTTCCAATATATTATGCTGCTTCTCTGAATCGATGAATACTATATAAGTTAGGCTGCTTAAACAAGAATCCCAAAAGAACATGACTCAAGGGAAATAGAAGTTTGTTTCTTTCATCTAAGGGTCTGGAGAGTCCAAGATTGGTAATTTAGCCCCACAGCTTGCAGGGAACTGGTCTTGATTTGTTTCACTCTGCCATCCTCATAGGCTGTTTCTGCCTGATGGTTGGAGCCAAGGATTTCAGCTCAAAATTATCCTATCCAGATGCCAGGCAATGGGAAGTGGGTTGAAAACACAAAAAGTGTGTGTTCCTTCCTGTTCATCTCACAACTCGGAAGCTGTACACAGCACTTCCCATAGGCCAGGTCCTAGTACCATGACCACGCATACTTAAGTAAAATTTCTTTTACGAAGAGAAACAAAGAAGTGATGCTCAGGACAGCTAGCTAGTGTCTGCTGCATCTTCTGATCGGTCTCTCAAATGCCACCCCTGGCTTTACCTCTTAATAGCTGCATAAACTTATTCTCTTTGTGCTTCAATTGTCTTGTTCCTAAATATACGATATCATAACACTTATTTCATCAGTTTGTTATATGGATTCAATAAGAAATGATAGGGGCACCTGGGTGGCTCAGTGGGTTAAATCCTCTGCCTTGGGCTCAGGTCATGATCTCAGGGTCCTGGGATGGACCCTGACCTCTCTGCTCAGTGGGGAGCCTGCTTCCTCCTCTCTCTCTGCCTGCCTCTCTGCCTACTTGTGATCTGTCTGTCAAATAAATAAATAAATAAAATCTAAAAAATAAGATATGATATGTAAAATGGTTAGCAGAATGTCTAGCAGAATACATACATCATAATTATCAGCTACTATTTACTGTTAGTATTATAACCTGATAACAGAACTGGACTCTTCCCCAAGCCCCTCACCCAAGCTTCCTTCCTCCCAAATTAAAAAAAAAACAAAACAAACAAACAAAAAAACAACAACAAAAAAACTTATCTTGTTGTCTAGCTTGTTAATAGATAAGATATGGACAGATATGGATATGGATAGACACACAAAATGCTGGTCCCAATTTTATTTTATTCAGTCACTACTTCTATGAGCTTTTTTCCTATTTAACTGGAAAAGATAATATTACTATCTTTGTTCTCTAAATAAATTTCCCCAAGTAATAATAAAAAAAAATCTTAATAATTTGGCTATAGGGAGATAAACAACAGGGGGGGATAGTAAACACCAGTCTTCTCACCTCCAAAGCATCCTGCTGAGAATTGCAGCCTTCTGTTGATGACTGCGGGTTTTTTTCACTGTTTCCTGAGCTCCAGCAGTTTTTATCTGCTTTGATCCCTGCTTAATGTTCCATGTGGGGGGGGGGGGGGTTCTGTGGTGAATTCTCAGAGAGATCCCTGCTGCTTCCCCATCTTGGGGTACCCCTGTATTTTCTCCTGGGCGCACTGACATTATTTTGTCACCTATCCTGGAAATGATCCTGAAAGATCTATTCCCTTCACTTTTTTCCCTTACACTTTATCAAAACAGAATGAAACAAGACCTGATCTCCGTCGCCTCCTTCCCCACCCTACATTCCCCCAGGAAGTGAAGGCAGGGTTGAGGGGCACGTGCCCCCTCAGCAGAACGCTAAGGAAAACACAAGGCCTAGCAGTGCTGAAGCAGCTAGAGCTGCAGAGGACTTCATTGTACCCAGAAGGAAAATGTAATGGGCTAGAGGAGCCAGAAAGCATACGCTAGACAACTTTGCAGTCTGGCTGGCACCAGAGGTGCAAGTGAGAAAGGTTGAGCAAGTGACTCAGGAACAAATTGGAAATTAAAGGAATGAGAAACCCTCAGGAATTGCCTTTTGTTGGTGAGGTGTTTTAGGGGTCAGCTGTGTCTGCGGATTTAAAGAGCCAGTACAGGCCTAGAAGCAGCAGAGTCTTCCCAGCACCAACTTAAATTCCGTGTATAAATACACGATGTCTTAGGTTGGGTTCCATGGGAGCAGAAGCCGAGATACGAATTCTTGTTTGGGGGAAGTACTCTCAAGGGAAGGAGTGTGAAGGACACACGAGAAATAGGGCAGAGGAATAGAAGCTAAATAAACTATGGCCATCAGCGGGAGACCTTTCTGCCTGATGCCACCAGGACGTTCTGATGCCCAAGCTGTATCACAAAATGCATCCCACACCAAGGCAAGGAGACCAGCCCTTTTCGTCTTATACTTGAAATTTATGACTGAGATTGCTCCCCTCCAGGGGGCAGGGAAGAGCAGCAAGCCTCCCAGGGCAACTCTTGGGCTCCCCTTTGGCCAAAGGCAAGTATCTGAAGAAAGGGGAAGCTGTGAGTTTTTAGTAGACAACACAGAGCACCTCAACAGTGTACCCATGCCCCTACCCCTTGTCATCGTTCAGGCTGCTGTAACAAAAGCAGTTTATTTCTTAGTTCTGAAGGCTAGGAAATCTGAGATCAAGGTGTCAGCACTGGCCAGTTTTTGATGAGGGTCCTGTTTCTGGTTTATAGATGGTCATCTTCTATCTTCAGATGGCAAAGAGAGGGATTTCGTTCTCTTCCTCTTTTTATAAAGACAATAATCCCATTTGGGGAGCTCCATCCTCATGACATAATTGCTTCCCATAAATCCCGCCTCCTAATACCATCATGTTGGAGGGTAGAGTTTCAACACAAGAATTTTGGAGGGGACATAAACATGCCCTAACACTTATAATGCAACTGGCTGAAACATGGTTATTGGAGAATGATTTTAGAAAGCACTCTCATAAAATAATCACTATTTTTGGCAATAAGAAATTATGTTAACCAAGATCCATGTTCTAACCACCAAAAAAGGAAGAAAAAGTAATGTCTCAAACTTCTCAGAGACATTTAGAAAGGAAAAAATAATAATTCAGTGACTACTATGATAATATTTCATGGTGGGGATCACATTTTTTTTGGGCTCTCTACTCAACATACCTTATAATATGTTATATGATCGTTGTAGTACCCTCTAAATAGGATTCTAATATCTTCCTACTTTGCTTCACATGTGAACATTTAATTATTCACAATTCCACCATGAAAGCTGTCCTAATCCATTGGAGCCAATGATAAAACACTATAAAAGGAAAGGCCATTAAATTTTATAGCATGCAGGCAGTAAATTTTTTCTTCTCTGAAACATATAATCATTTTTTTACCACTGTAATTCACATCAAACGAAGCAAAAGTATATGTAAGAGACACAATTAGCAACAATCTGCAAATGAGCTTTTTTATCACACACCATTTGTTTCAGGAATACATTTGAACGTTTTGTTCAGAAACATATTTTTCATCTTCTTCTGGGATTTGAAGGGTAAGGTGTTAAATGGACT
Source organism: Mustela nivalis (assembly GCF_964662115.1). Lineage (NCBI taxonomy): Eukaryota > Metazoa > Chordata > Mammalia > Carnivora > Mustelidae > Mustela > Mustela nivalis. Next base: position 28,895,185 of record NC_139020.1, on the reverse strand, counting down.
ATTCAGTTCACTTAGTAATGCAACTGGGCATGAACTTAAAGCAAAAGAATTTTTCATATCAAAAGTTTGAGCCCATGAAGGGGAGTGGGTTCCCTACTCAGTGAGGAATCTGCTTCTCCCTCGCCCTCTGCCCCTCCCCCTTCTCATGCTCGCTTGCACTCTTTCTCAAATAAATAAATAAATAAAAATCTTTAAATAAATAAATATATTTTCGTACCTCATAAGGAGGAAGTATCTTTGTCGTCTAAGTCACGGCATATGAGAATTATGTAGGCTTTATTGATGTGACCCCAAAATACTAATGCTTATGATTATACCAGTAATTTTTGATAATTTCATAACTAAAATTACATATATTTATTAATTATTAACACATTGCATGTATGTAAATAAAGCTGGTTTCAACAAAGTATATAAAAAAAGGGCAAGACCTCCCCCCTGCCCTCAAGGAGTTTACTGTTTCCCAGTGTGAGGCTCTTTCTGCTAAAGTACAACCAACCTGCATCTACCCTCTGTTTTCCATTTCACTGCAATGATAAAACACCTGGGTTATTCTGGGTGTCTTTATAAATGCTCTCTAGGATTTTTCTCTATTTCAACCAATCCTGAACATCAGTGTCAAATGATATACTAAATATAATAGTTTGATCATGGAAATCCCCACTGAAGCAATCTTAAAAGTTTCCCAGGGTATCTCCCTAAGCTAGCACACTCTGAAACTTTACTTCCAGACTAATGGCCCAATCTTGAGCCCCCTACAGAAACATGGTGGTTTAGTCCAGAACAGTCTGTGTATTCTAAAGGATCACACTATGAACATACTCACTTCCCCTCTTTTCAACTGATGTATTTTGTGAGCCATGTCTTCTGTCATCCTAATCACTCCCGATTCCTTTAAAGCCCTGTTCATAGCTCTCACAATCAGAATCCTTCTCTGCCAAGCTGCAACCAGATTGTAACCTCACTTTCTTAAGAATTTGCAGCATTGACTATCTGGACCATTCATATGCCACTTTTCATAAATGACAGGTAGTCCCTAATTTGAGGCCAGGTCACTATAGACATAACTCTTTGTAAATAAGGTACTATAGGAAAGCATCAATGTTCTAGTTTTGTTATGAAAATGAAATAATTTAATTTGTAATCTTGATCAGGTAGATACCATCAGGACTCTTCCCAAGAAGTTCCTTTGAAATAGCAAGCTCCCAGTAGTACTCAAATGAAATCACACATCATGTACTATCAAGCACAGTAATGTGACCATGCAAGAGAGTTTTGTGTTGGCCTCAGTATCTGTCATCTCTACGTATTAGAATCCTTGCTGTTGAATAAGTGCTTGATTTGGGTCTATACCCAAATGGATTAATCAAGATGACTTCTCTTCTTAAAAAAAGTGTGTATTTGTGTGTGTGTACACACCTATGAATGAATACACATTAAATATCTATAATATATATTCTGTACATATGTGTGCAAATTCATATTATACATACATATATAAACATGTATATTATGTAAAGTTATGCCAGGAAATTTTTATTTTTTCCTGTTAAAAATCATTTTAATAGTATCTATTGGAATCAGAACATTGTTATTGCTGATAGTTGATATTTTGACATTGCAGTATTAATTGTTGACCTCACTTCAAAAAAAATCCACAGAATCTATTTAATTCTCTCCATCTCTATAGATACCATTTCATCCAAGGCATCATTCCTAGATTAGAACAGTTTTTAAAATGTAGTAAGTGTCAGATTACCTGGAGGTCTTCTTAAACCATCGATTAATTTAAGTCTGGGGGAGGAGATGGGACTGAAAATTTTCATTTCTAACAAGTTCTCAGATGATGCTGACGCTACAGGACCTCAGACCACATTTTGAGAAACCCTGGAATAGAATACTTCAAAAGATTTCTAATTGGTTTCACTGCTTCCTTTTTTCTTTCTTTTCTTTTAAACTCTTCTCTAAAAGCAGAAAGGGAGATCTTTTGAAAACATCAATCAGATTATTTTATTCCATTGGTTGCAATCTTTCTTTGGCTTTACACTACAGTGAGAATAATATCCAGACTCCTTAAATTGGTCAAAAAGTCTATTTGATGCTTCTCAGATCTTTTTGTCACAATATACCTAGAAAATGGTAATATTTATACGACATCTTAGAGTAAAATGGAGCTCCTTGAGATCAAAGGAAACCAAACTCCAAGTCTCTAGCTGGCCCAAGTCCCCACAGGCTATACAGGGCTGAAAGGATGGGTACTAGGTATGCCTTTGATCTCATTTCATCCCCAAAGTTTGCGGGAAGGATCACTCAGAACATCTACAAACCATCCCTAGCTCCAGACTGGAAACACCTAAATTTAGCTCTACTTACCTCTCTAATCTCATCCCCTTTCTTCACATTCATTCCTCCAGCCACATTACCTATCTTCCTATTTCTGTCTCTTTCTGCATCTGGGAGATACCAGGCTTGGTCATACATCAGTAGCCTTATCTCTTTCATTTATTACTGTATCCGCCAGAACCATATTAACATGAAAAAGATGCTCGGTGGTTGTTCATTTGTTTATTAATTGGCCAATATTTATCAACTACTTATTTATTAATTGGCATCTGAGATACTTCTTTAAGTTACTCCTAGAACATAATGGTAAGGGAGTAATTGCAATGGTAAAGAGAAATAAAAGATACTGCTTATTTTCCTATTCGCCATGGCAAATGTCTTATTCACTCAAGATTTGTATCAAATCGTTTAGGTGTATTGTATTATAAGGAATAACTCTATTCTTAAAAATGGAGGTTTTTAAAAAAAATGGAGGTTTTGATGATCAATCTGGTGTCCCCGCAAAATAACACCACAGTGCAAAAGATATTTTTTCAATCAACAGGTCCTAGAAGAGGGAAGCAGAACTGGCACACTGTGCAAGGAACCATGTGGGAGAAAGCACCGAAGGACTGGGCTCAACCCAGTGGGGGGCTGAGCCCATGGGAGTGAAGGCCTGGGGCAAAAGGCAATGACAGACTTCACTAGTATATTTGAATGTCACTAGGTCACAAACTGGAGACAGTAAGAAAGGGAACTGGTGGTAGGAACCAACCTTATCTCATTGGCACACCTAGTCACTTGAGTAAACTACTCACAGCATATTTGTGGAGGTGTTGAGGCATGAGGAAAATATAAAGTTTTAAAAAATTAACAATACAATGAATCTTCAAAGGGAGGGATGCTAAGATATAGCTTGTCTGGAATTCATTCTGTAGAAATTCAATTTCTATTGAATTATTTAAAATGTGAGGTTTAGATAAAACATGTAAAGAAAAAGTAAAACCAATTATAGCTTGTCTTTTTGATAAGTTACAGTGATCGAATCCTTTCATAATTTTAGTATGAAAGATATTTTAAAACCAAAATTTCTGGATATTTTAGTTTTATATTGTTTACGTGTGGGAGGTTTAATTCACTTGCTTTAAAGAGGCACAACTAATGGCTCCTGTAATTAAAGAGATTAATTAAATTTTACTATCAATCATCCAGTTAAAGTTTTAAAATGCTGTAAATGTTACTGCTTTCTAATTATTAATTATACAAACTTTAAAAGAACAATAGTATGTTCAATTTCAAATTACTGAAGTGCTATTCTACTAACAAATATATGAGACAATTAAGATATTAAGGTTTGATAATTTAACTTTCATAAAATGTTTGTATATAGAGGAAAAATACATTATGTACACTGTGGGTGTATTTTCTGTATCAAACCATACATTATCTAGTCATTTGTTATTCTGTACTAATTTAATTATCTATTCAAATCGTTCATACCATGTGTAAATCAGAAAACTTTTAATCATGGATTCTTCTCCCTCAAATAACCTTTCATTTTGAAGAATTTTGAGAAGGAAATATATGATTCCATCTTTCTACTTCAATATTCACAAATATAAAGTCCATAGAACCTTATAGTGTTGTCTTTTGCCAGGTTGTTAAAGATTATTAAAAAAGAAGAATCACTGACAACTGCTCACACAAGGGATGTTGAAAGGTACTTAACCACCATTCAAATGTCCTCAGTTACTTTTGCAAGAAACTTTGAGATTTTGCTCTTTGAGGATATCATCTACTTTTCTAAAATATGATTTTTATACCTAACAGTATGTGGGACGAGACCTGCCAAATTTATTTCACTCTGTACTTTGGATATACATTTTTATAGAAAAAGGTGAGGTTATATAAGATAATTCAATGTGGAGCCAAAATTTGACATAATTACATATATTTATAAAAAGCAGAAATTTCTAAATATAGTAGAGAGGATTAATTATTACAATGCATGCCTTCATTTGTTTTTGTTTTTGTTTTTACATTTTGAAGCATTTTATCCATATTAAGTATAAATAAATATGTACCTGGAAAAATAATTAAATATAGACAAAGAACTAAAATTAAGTAATTTCTCTAGTTCCCTTTATAATTAATAGTGAATTCCAATTAAGTAGAACAAAAAACATAATTGAGAACCTGAATCATCCAAATTGGTAATTAACATTAAATTGAATAGTACAGAAAATTAACTATACTGGGTTGATTTCCTTAATGTCCACTGACATAAGATAAAATGTCTAATCCATTCATCTTTGTCCATACAGTTTCTTATAAGTAAAATATACTATCTTCCCTGCTGTCTTTATTCTCCCCTCTCTTCTTCCACTTCTTTAAATCTCCATCTCAAGAATATAAAAAATCCTCCCTGGCTATTCAGTTATAGCAATCTTCTTCCTCCTAACTGTTTCAACTCTCAAGGATGCCACTCTATTTAACACCTACAATGTAATTAATAGTCCTAAAAATACAAACACCAACAACCATACCGTTGAGTCCTATCAAAGAGCTCATACATGATTTGACGTTAAGACACTGTTAATTTTCTGAATTTTCTCTTTAAACAAATGTGACAAGTTATAAAGACATAAAAAGTTACAAGTTCAAGTGCTCCAAATTTAGAAAGATATCCTGAGGGTTGCTTTAAATTTTTATATGTCTTTTTAAGATGACTTTTTTTTTTTTATGGTATGTTTGTTCAATACTAAATTTGAATGAACGACCCAATTTTGCATTACTTTCTTACGGCCTCGTGACAAAGTACCACAACATGGGTGACTTAGACAGCAGAAGTTGATTCTCTCACAGTTCTGGAGGCTAGAAGTCTGAAATAAAAGTGTTGGCAGGGCCATGCTCCCTCTGAAAGCTCTAGGGAAGAAGGCTTCCTTGCTTTTTCTGGTTAATCCTGGTCATTGGCAATCTTGGACATCTCTTGGTTTGTATTGTTCCAATCTTGGCCTCCACTGCCACATGGCTGTCTTCCCTGTGGGTCTGTGTCTCTCTATATTCAAATCTCCCTCTCCTTTTTCTTATAAAGACATAAGTCGCTGGATTAGGGCCCATGCTAATTAATTTTGTATGATCTCACATTAATTCGGTTACATCTACAAGGACCTCATTTAAAGTTACATTTACAGATATGGGGAGGTAGAATTTGAACACAGGTTTTGGGAATACAATTCAACCCCCCTACCCCTCTGCCCCCAGATACATGCCTTGCCCAATGCAAAATGTTTTCACAACATCCTGATAGCCCCAAAAGTCTTAACTCATTTCAGCATCAACTCTAAGTCCCAAATCTCATCTTCTAAACCATCTAAGTCAGATATGGTGAGACTCTTGAGTATAATCCAACCTGAGGAAAAATTCCTCTCCATCTCTGGACCTGTGAAATTGGAAGCAAGTTGTCTGCTTCCAAAATATAATAGTACTCTAGGCATGGATAGACACTACCATTCCACGAAGGAATAACTGAAGGAAAAAAGGAGTCACTTATCCTGAGTAAGTTCAAAACTCAGTACAGCAAATCCCATTAGGTTTCTGGCCTGAGAATAGTCATCTCTGGCTCAATGATCCCACTATTCACCCCTCTATAGTGACAGCCCTACTCTCTAGGCCCATGGTGATAGAATATTAGCAAAAAAGGCACTTAACTTGAATATTCCTTTATTTTTTATTTTTATTTATTTTATTTTTTATTATTTTTTAAAGACTTTATTTATTTATTTGACAGAGACACAGTGAGAGAGGGAACACAAGCAGGGTGAGTGGGAGAGGGAGAAGCAGGCTTCCTGCTGACCGGGGAGCTTGATGTAGGGCTCAATCCCAGGACCCTGGGACCACGACCCGAGCTGAAGGCAGACACCTAACAAAAGGAGCCACCCAGGTGCCCGAATATTCCTTTAAACAAAGTCATTTCACACTTAAAAAGATTGAACATTATATTAATTAATATACATATTCATATGTTGCATTATGGACTATTAAGATTCAATAGTATGCATCCTTTTAAACCAATATCTCCTGTTATTTACATATCCCTGGTAAGACTAGTAAAAAAAATACAAAATTGAATAACCAACAATAAAATAAGCAAAAATAAATTTTATTAACAGTTAATTGAATTGTATATCTATAAAATGGAAGTATAGCCTTTACAATGAGTATCAATGGACATGAGAAAATGATATGTAAGATAAATTTAGAAAAAACTAAACAAATCAAAGCACATATGTATTAATTTACCATGTTTATCCCTGGGCCATGAGAGTACAGGTAATTTAAATTTTCTGTATTCAGATTTTTATATTTTGAAATCTGTAAATATTGAAATGTGTTTTACACAGAGAAAGATCATTGTGGATGTCCCCTTAATAGCCTTGGCCAGACCATTTACCTGTCACCTGCTATAAAGGTTCTAAAAGTCTTAAATTCAGTTCCACTTGTCCAGCCCCTAGCAGCTAGACTTTGTCAGTGTGAACAAGTTATCTCAATGAGAGATAAGGGAAAATACAATAAGCACTTCTGAGAAATACTGTCTTCCTGATAAAAAGAGAGAGGACAGAAAACATAAGAGCTTTTGTGCTGTCTTTCTCTACTTTCTGCCTTGGATGGAGTTTTATGAAATGTGGCACCTGAGACAACAGACCCAGAGCCCTGACATTAAGAAGCTGCTGAACAGCTCCTGGAAATGTACACTGAATTTCCTGCTGTACACCTCCAGACACACTTTTAATTATTAGACTGACATAAATATTTTTAATATGACTAAAAATAGAAAAGCTGTAATAGCAGTTGAGTTCAATTTGGGTCACTGCTATTGAATGTCAAAATTTTCTAATATACTGACTTCTTCATGTAGGAAATTAAAAAACCTAAATAATGTAGACTCTATGAGTAATACCTGAAAAGCTGCTACCTGCTATTGTTTATGAAATGAAAAGTAATTCAGTGAGATAATATAAAACCTTGCTAGGATATCTAGGTAGTTTCATTAATTGATCTTAATTATTCTGGCAATAAATAATTGAGCCAATAAATCAGATGCTGGGGAATGGAAAACTATCTGTAGAATGTTTTAGTCCCTTTTTTTTTTTTTTAAAGTGGTCTTCACACCCAAGACCATGTATGACCTGAGATCAAGATCTGAGCTGAGATCAAAGAGTCAGACACTCACCTGTCTGAGCCACCCGGTTACCCCTAGGTACTTTTATATTAAAAAATAACCACTGCACAATGCAGTGAAAAATTTTAAGTAAATACATTTTCCTCTAGCATTAGAAACACCTTGGATCTCATTATAAAGTTTTTATTAGATTTTCTCTAATAACATTATTTTATTTTCTGCTCAGTCATTATACACTTATTTTAAACACTTCTGATGTACCTAAGCATTTCACATGTTGCTCTGATAAAAAAAAATATACTCATAAGAAAATGGACAAGGATGCCTACTCTTTGAGAATTTATACTCTAGAAGATAAATGACACAACTTATATTATGTTAATTATAATTGTTATATATAACAATTAATATATGTTAGTTAATTGCAAATGTAATCTGTGCTATAAAGATGCATGGCTTTGGAATATGCAGGAGAGCTCATCTTAGTTTAGAGGGTTAAGATAGACAAATGCCTGCACACAGCATTAATGCTGTATAAATAAAAGACTAACGTTGAGAACTAAAAATGAGTATGGTATATAGATAAATAGTGGTAGAATGGAGAAGAAAGTCCTCAGTAGACAGAAAAGTTATGGATGGGAAGGCCAATATAATTGGTGTATAATGAAGGAGACAGAAGATTGATGGAACGTGAAGCTTCGCAAATAAAAGAGTTAAGACAATGCAGAAACTTGGAAGCAATGGGAAGTTTCCAAAGAGTATTTAGCATGACAATAACATGATCAGATATTGTCATCTGACTTATCAGTCTGGTATATTCCTTATGGAGAACCAAGTGAAGAAAGTCAAACACGTTTAATGAGGGACGATTAAATGTATCATAATCCCTTGACATTACAACAGTGGTTTGCTCAACTGGCGTAACACAAAAAAATGAAGATAAGAAAATGATTAAATATCCTTGATTCAATACAGAAAGTGAACATGAGGAGCATTATAGAAGTCACTCTTAGATTTCTGGATTTAGGAAAAGGATGGATTGAGGTCATGTTTACGGTTAAATAGGAGACCCTTGACATACCCAAGGTTGGTAGGGAAGATCATGCACAAAACATTGAATGAGTAAGTTTGAAGTGCCTGTGTGACATCCAAATATAAGTACTGGGTACTTAATCTGACCTATAAGATTGGCTCTAAGAGAAGAAGCTGGAGGTCAGTGGTTCAAGGTATTAATAAAGGTCATTGGTGTGGGATTATAAACAGAGAGAATGTAATTTAAGAGGACTTTAAGAGAGTCTTTGGTAAGACTCTTCTTACCAATTATTTGGTAAGAAGAGACAGGCATTAAAGAGTTGATATAACATTGCCAAAAACATAGATAAGTATTTTTGTTTATTTGCTTATTTATTTATGTTTGCCAAGTAGGGACTGTTTGTTTCTAGCAAAAGTACTTCTGTCAACATCCTGAAGATAAAAATCAGGTTGAAATGAACTGAAGGTTAAGTGGGCATGTTGGAGCTCTCCAGAGAAACAGAATCAATAGGAAATGCAGAGAAATAATATGGAAAGAAGTTTATTATGAGGGATTGGCTTATGTAATTAGAGACACTGAGAAGTCCCACAGCCTGCTCTCTATAGTTGGAGATCCAGGAAAACTGGTACATATTTCCAGCCCAAACCTAAAGGCCTAAAACCCAGGAAAACCAATTGTCTAAGATCTGGTCAGAATCTGAAGGCCCAAGAACCAGGAGCACCAAAGTAGAAGGGCAAGAAAAGATGAATGTACCAGCTCAAGCAGAAAAATGTGCACTTCCTCCACTTTTTTATTTTGTTCAAGCCTTTGAACCAGCCTTTTTTATTTTGTTCAAGCCTTCAATGCCCACCACATTGGTGAGGGCAATTTTCTTTACTTAGTCTACAGATGTCATTTTTTTTGTCTGGAAACACCCTCACAGACACACCCAGAAACAATGTTTTTACTCACTGTCTGGATGTCCCTTAGCCTAGTTGACACTTAAAATTAAACATCAGAGTGGAGAACTGAACAAAGGAAGCTCATGAATTTAACAACTTAACGGAAGTTTACTTTTGAATTAGAGAAAAGAGGTAAGACATAACTAGAGAAAAATGTAGAATTGGTGTGTGTTTGTTTTATTTTTAAATAAGAGAGGCTAAAGTATGTGGACCCCACTGAGGGGCCAGCTACCTGAGGGCAGGGACCCTTATCTACTAGGCTGTATCAACAATTAGAACAATACTCACAAGTGAATTTTTAATGGATGGGTGGATGGAAGGAAAGAAGGAAGTAAGGAGGGAAAATTCTAACAGACAATGTAAGGCTTAATACACTGGAGAGAGACTAGTAATAAATGACATAAGATTTTCAAGGCTTGGGAAGGTAAACAGTTATTCTTTTAGAAAGACGGAATAGGACAAATTCATAGAGATACAAGAGATTAGTCAATTTTGTAGAAAGTAGCTGAGCATAGTGCAATCTTTCTCTATGAAATAAAGTGTTGGCCTATATACTAAGGGGGGGGGGTGGGTCAGTGGTAGGACATAAAAGGTTTAAAATGCTTGTCAAAGAATGGAAAAAGAGAACCCACAAGAGGAAAGTCATAGGATTGACAGGCAGTACTGGAAAAGCCTGGTAGAAATCTATGATCATGAAATATGTAAGAAGGATTAAACAGCGCTCATATGTTAACAGCAGCCACAATTAAAATGGAGTCACCGTTTAAGTGATCTGTGTGTGACCTTTGAACAAGAAACAATTCAGATACAGTGATTGTTTCTGATGTGTGAAGGCCCACTGTTTATATTTGTAATCCAAATACTGCCTGCAACTCTTCATCAAACATGCTCTCATTCAAATAATGACATATAAATACATTTTCTTTTCCAGGATGAAAATTTCAAACACAGTAACTTATTCATATGAATGACTGCAGGTCTAAATATATTGCTACTGTTGAAGCAGCAGTGGCAGAGAGTGCCAAGTGAGTTGATCGACACTGAGGATGCCTCTAGGAAATTATATTTCTGGAATCTGGAACAATTGGCTAAGATGCACCCAAAATATCCTTAATTGTGGTCTTCGTATCCTCTTATTACAAGTCTACTAGTCTTTATGAGCCACGTATACTGCGGATGCCTTTAAAAAATCTAATAACTATGTATGAAATTCTTGAGAATTGTTGCTACTTTTAAAAAAATCTAAAAAAATTAAAAACTTTAAAAAGCTCTTCTCACAAAAAAAGAAAGATAAATAAGTAAAAGGCTCTTCTTTTCTTTGTATTGCTTCTGAGCACTCTGTACCTAACAGCTGATTACTCAGACCACAAACTGGCTGGCTGATATTTGGCACCACCAGGATCGATTTGGGATAAAATATTTATGATGTTAGCAGTCTATATTGGACAAGTTAGCACTTAAATCTATATGTTTATTTTATTAATGAACACTCACAATTATTTAAAAAGAACATCCTGTATAGAAAATAGATAACAACAAATTAAAATTGCCAAGTACTTTTACTGGGTCAATACATTTTAGTATTGTTCGTAAATGACACTGACTTTGATTTAGAATTAATCTGTTCTTCTACTTGTCACTGCTTGAATACTACACACTATATTACATCCTCGTTTATACTTTATAATAGGCCTTAACCCATTATTAACCCTCAAACCCTTAGAGAGAAGATTGACTCATTCTTGTTTCTTAGACCTGAAGTCAGATTACTCCAACATGTAAGTACACAAATCTTTGTTGAATTAAATTGAATGATAAAGTCACTAACTGCTCTAGGCCAGCCCCTGTGCTAGAGGTGAAGGATGCAGAGATAAATAAACACCTGCCCAAACCCCAAGCTCATAGCAGGCACAGACAGAAGACAGTAAATGAAACTACAGATGGATGGGCAATTGCAGAAGAGGGTCAAGGAAGTCACCCAAGAAGAAATGAAATCAGAACTGGCTTTTGTAGAACAAAAAGTCATTTACCTCTCCAGCAAGAGGTAGTGGGTACTACGGACAAAGCGAAGGGTATATACCAAGCTGTGGAAAGGTAACAGAGCAGGTGAAGCTGAGGGAAAGATTCACGGACTGTGTTTGTGGTACATCAAGTAGGAAAAATGGTGAAAATCAATGAAAGTGAAGAGAAATGGCTACAAATGGCCTTTTTGTATCATGCCGAGACGCTTATGCTGCATTTAGTTCCCCAAATTCTCGATAGAGGGGGATGGGTGTGTATTGTTTTAAGAGCTGTCATAACAAAATACAACCAAATGAGTGGCTTCGTACAATTGAAATTTACTGCCTCACCGTTCTGGACGCTAGAAGTCTGAAAGGGGGATGTCGGAGGTGTGAATTCCTTTTGAGGGCAGTAGGTAGTTAAATATGGTAGTTAAAAACACTGTCAAGGGTGAGATCACAAAGCAAAGTTTTTAAATGAGAAGAGAAAGAAAGAGGTCCATGGAAAGAACATTCATAGGCAGACAGAGGAATACCGAGAAAGAGAATTGAGACGGAGATCTAAAGCATCCTGAGTGGGGAGAAAATGATACTGCCTAATGCTTACGAAGAAAAATAGGGAACATTGGGGAGAAAAGACTGAAACAAACATTAATCTGATAATTAATTAACCATTCCTGGTCTTTGTCTTTAGTAGATCATCATAGTAGTAAGCTTGGAAGGAGGTGTATTAAGAAAAGACATTTTCAGAATGAAAAAATACAAGACAATGCATATTTATAGGAAGAGAGAGCCTTCGTTCGATACCATGGGTTAGTGGATGGGATGCACTGGACTCCCATCAGGAAGAAGGGCATCATTTGTATTTGGAGGGGAAGATGTAAGAATGTGTGGATATTGACATAAATTTGGTATTGGGGGAAGAGTGAGGAGTCAGGGTTAAGTGACCCCTGAAAATGTCATTCTTTGCTCTTTAGGTCTGTTAGAGAAAGGTGTGGCCACTGTTGGGCAGCATCTCTCAGAGTCTCCTGGCCCACCTGCCATCCAGCTATATGGGGTTACTTCAGGCCGGAGCCCCCTAAATGCTGGCACAGCTGTAGGTTATTTATATCTCAGCACAAAGAGGCACCAGTGCTGCTGGGATAGCTCCTCTTCCTTTCAGAGTCAGTCACATTACTTTGGGTAACTTAAAGTTACCATAGAAATACCTTTGGTAGACGTTTCTAGTCGTTACTTCTCCGTAAGTATAATTTTATGAACATGCCTTCCAGAAATATGTATTAAAAAACCTCCTAATTCTTTCATAATGAGAAAACTAGGATCCAAAGAGTAGCTGCTAATCCTGATGTGAACATTTAAAACAGATACATTTGTATCTCTATTTCATTTTAGCCTACACAATTCCTCTGAGTAATTTGATTTAAATTTTTTATTTTATACTATACATACAAACATTTATGTGATCCTTCCATCTGACTCATAATAAGAATAACTGAATAAATTGAAGAAAATTAACACTTGATATTTATATAATCTACAAAATAAGGTAAAACGTTCTTTGTCATCATTTGTTTTACTTTTGGATGATGATATTTACTGTTACAAAGTCAACTATATGAGTCATTAATTTGAGTTTGAAGAAAAAATAGATTTCCTTTAAAATATTTAAAAATAGCTAGATATTTCTCAATTTCCCAAAGTGAATTTGATGTTCATTTATTCATTTGTGGATACTGTGAGTTATGTAATTCACAATTAAAATCTGGAAGTTTTCATTAAAGTTTCATTGAAGTTTGTAAACTGGTTTAGACTGGAGTCTTTAGATTTTCTAAGACCTGAATATAACTTACTTAAAATACTGCAAAAAAAAAGGGGCAAGTAAAATTCTGGTTTGCTACTGGAATGTAAGGATATAAGAATAAACATTCAGGGCACCTGGGGGGTTCAGTTGGTTAAGCAATTGCCTTTGGCTCAGGTCATGATCCTAGAGTCCGGATCCCTCCTCTGCAGGGAGTCTGTTTCTCCCTCTGACCTCTCCCCTTTCACGCTCTCTCTCTCTTATTCTCTTTCTCTCAAATACATAAATTAAAAAAATCTTTAAAAAAAATAAACATTCAATCTTTCATGAATATGAAACCATTCTTTTGAAAGGAACTCAACATTAAATATATTTAGTTTATACTTCTCTTCAAAGAGTATGGATTTACTTCCCAGAAAAATGTCTATAATATCCACTTAAAAATTATTATAAACCTTTTTTAGTAAAATTAAGATGAAAGTGTCTCAGCTTTAATGACCTATGAGGAGAAATGCTGCAAGCTTGAGGCTGATCCTGGAGTAGGACCTAGCACGATCCCTGGGTTGTCTACTTATGGAACCGTTCTTGGTGTCATAACCCCTAAACAATTGCTGCTCTATATGTGCTTCTGCATTTGTATATAAATTTGATCTTTATAAATTGAATTACTATAAATGAAACAGGAAATATGATAGAGAACTTTGGTAGACTAACCCAGCTGTTCACAAAATTCGTCCCCAATATTTCACATATTCTCCATATCCACACTATTTTTTTTTTTCAAATTCAGATATACTTGAGAATTTGATCCCAACCACAGGTCCTTTTTACCATGGCAAAATTGCTACATACACAGTCCTGATATTATGCAGGATTTTTAGTTAATACCTTAAAGACATACAAAGTATTCTTTAGAAACAACAACAACAACAAAAAAAATCCCTTACTTTTTGTGTATGGAATATAGTTAGCATATTATCAAAAGAACAGGCCATATCTTTAAACAAAATCTAAAAACCACCTAGGCCAGGGTTTGGAGAGAAAAATAAAGGCTCAGCATCAAAAAAGTTATTATGTGTGTATTCAAAAGAATTGTCAGAGCAATGCTTCTCAAATATTCATGTGCAGAAGAATCACCTGGGGATGTGTTAAAGTGAAGGTCTGGGGTGGGGCCCGAGATCCTAAAATATTGCAGGTTCTAAAATAGAGCTGATTCTGCTGGTATGAATATCCCACATTAGGCAGCGAAGTAGGAGAGATGCCTTTCATCTTTGGACTAGATGTGTGCTTTCTTTGAAAAGAATAAGTTTATTCCCACCATTATGCAAGAAAAAAATACAGTTTTAAAAATCAAAGCACCATAGATCTTATTAAAAACAAAATAAACAATAATAAGGCCGATTCTGATACTTACATAAGAAAAAACACTGTCCTTAAAAAATAGAGTATTCTATTTACTATGGTGAGATTTATTTCAGGTGCAAGGAATGTAAAAGCAGAGTCAAAATTAAGCACATATACTGTTTTTTAAAAGAGACAAACATGGCTGTCTTCTGAGAAAAACAGTCCGTGAAGGACTAGTGACACACTGTCATAATATTGAAGAAAGAGTAATTCCGTTATCCTGTTACGAGCTCTTCTATTCAGAGCTCTCCGCATTAATGGCAAAAGAGCAAGATGAATGGAACCCAGGACAGACCAACCCATGATGTGCTGTAGTTTCAGCAGCTCAGAATCCCCTCCCCACCCTAAGGCTCAGATTTCCTTTGCATTCACCAAATATAACTTCCAGAAAGAGAAAAGGATGATCATATGGTGTGAAATCAAGCCTCTAAACCATTCCACATACATCCTAATGAAGTAGTGAACTACCGTACTGCACACTGAATGTAGAATAGAAAACAGCAGTGCTGGTGAACACTGACTCCCAGGCCTCCTTCATCTCTGAGGGATGGTGGAGTGAGGTCGTGCACAAATGTTTAGCCCTGAGATGGATAGCAGTGCCTTCTGGACTTTGACTGGGCTTTCACTGCTGCCAGTAGATTTATTTTTATAGGTGTTATAACAGATCACCTTCTCATTTAACTTGGCCAAATGTAGGCAAGCAAGGGAGCTTAATGCTATAGGAACATGTCATTAAATTGATTTTTAAGCTCGGATTGCTTTTAAAAGTTATCAAGGCCTAGGGCAAGTGGTTTGTTCACCTCCAGAGAGAAGAAAAGGACTGAATAAAAATAAGTAAAAAGCAAAGGAGACACATGAAGACAGCCGAATGGAAGCGAGTCTTTTATTAGAGATCACTAAAGGGAAATACTTGGTTTAGGCTGAGTTAGGATTCAGATAATAAACAGATCTGAGAGGATAGGAGATACACAGAAGTTGATTTTTTTAAAAAAATGGGTTCAAACTTTGCATAGACTTATTACAACCTAAGAAACCATAGAGAACACATAGTTCCCTTTATTCAATTTTTAGATAAGTAAAAGATATTTAGAAATACATGGCAATTCCAACTACAATATCCCCCATCTCTTTACCACCACCCTCAAGACAGCAAGGTCACACATATACACACAAACACACGCTCAGAACCCAGAAAAATTGTGATGTTAAAATTTCATTATTTATCCAAAATTAATGTATACATGTAACAAATCTCCATCATCCCGGGCGCCTGGGTGGCTCAGCGGCTGGAAGCCGCTGCCTTTGGCTCAGGTCGTGATCCCAGGGTCCTGGGATCGAGTCCCGCATCGGGCTTTCTGATTTGGCAGGACCCTGCTTCCCCACCCCCTCTCTCTCTGCCTGCCTCTTTGCCTACTAGTGCTCTCTGTCTGTCAATAAATAAGTAAATAAATAAATAAAAATTTAAAAAAAATCTCCATCATCCCTAAATTATTGCAAGTATATACTTAATATTAATGATACTTATTTGTCCCCATCCAATACTAACCAGATTTTCAGACTAATTTTACAAGTAGAAAATTTATTTTGGTTGTTTTCATTGAATTTCTTATGGAAACTTCTTTTAAAGGAATCTCAAGTTCTGAATTTGCTTTAAAAGCTTTCATATTCAGGATGAGCTATTTATTCTAGGAGTTTACATTCAAACTGTTAGTTTGAATAATCATTCAAACTGTTATTTTGGACAAATGTACTTTACCTTTACATTTAGACAATTTTAAACACATTTTCAAGGTTAGAAGAAATGTTTAATTTTTACCTTATCCATATTTGCCATAATCAAAGCATTTTGAAATTGGACAAAGAAATCTGAGAGTATATATATATATATATATATATATATATATATATGTATATCTTGCAGATACGTAGTATTAGCTATTTGAAATTACAAGTATGGGGGAAAATGATATTCTGAGATACTATTTCAAACAATAAGTTTAAGTTCAGTTTTAGATTTAAGAAATTACAATGGGCCAGAGAAGTGGCAGTGATGAACAGGCAGGGCACAGAGGAGTGTCTGGACAATACTCTGTTTGATACCAACATGACAGCTACATGTCTGTATACCTTTTCCAAGTCCTTAGTATATTGAACACCAAGGGTAAACCCTCATGCAAACCATGGACTTTGTGTGATAACAATGTGGCAATGTAGGTTCACCAATTGTAACAAATATTCCGCTCTGTTGGAGGACATCAGCAATGGTGGAGAAAATGCATATGTGGAGGCAGGAGATACACGCGAAATCTCTGTCTTCCTCTCAATTTTGCTGTGAACCTAAAACTGCTATAAAATAATAAAGGTTTTCCTTCTTCTTTCGTAAATGACCAGGAGAGAAAATATTTGATTCAATGTGTTAGTAAAGTCATACCTTAGAAAGAAGGTGTAAAAAATAGTATTTGGGGGCAATGGGCTATATCAGAAGATATTGACCTTGGTATAAAATCTACTTCTTATTTACATTGACATGGATGGAACTGGAGGGTATTATGCTAAGTGAAATGAGTCAATCAGAGAAAAACAATTATCATATGGTTACACTCATATGTGGAACATAAGGAATAGTGCAGATGGCCATGGGAGGGACTGAATGGGAAGAAACCAGAGGAAGACTCTTGACTCTGGGAAACAAACTGAGGGTTCTAGAAAAGAAAGTGGGAAGGGGGATGGTGTAACTGGGTGGTGGGCATTAAATAGGACACCTGATATGATCTGCATTGGGTGATATACTCAAATAATGAATTATTCACTGAACATCGTATCAAAAACTAATGACGTTTTATACCTTGGCTAATTGAA
This sequence comes from Mustela nivalis, assembly GCF_964662115.1. Taxonomy (NCBI): domain Eukaryota; kingdom Metazoa; phylum Chordata; class Mammalia; order Carnivora; family Mustelidae; genus Mustela; species Mustela nivalis. The sequence continues at coordinate 28,877,646 of NC_139020.1, read as the reverse complement.
TTTAAATTAAAAAGTCTACTTCTTTTGCCTTATTTTTAAAAAAGATTTTATTTATTCAGGAGAGAGAAAGAGAGACAGAGAGAGCACAAGCAGAGGGAGAAGGAGGCTCCCCACCAGACAGGGAGTTCCACTCGGGGCTCTACCCCACAACCCTGTGACCATGACTGGGATCATGACCTGAGCCGAAGGCAGACGCTGAATCAACTGAGCAAGCCAGGTGCCCCTAGTTTTGCTTTAAAATATACTCAGATTTTGAGAGGCCACTGAAAAATCTGACCTGAATTTGGCCCTTTCTTGTCTTTGTAGAATGCACAGCTCCCACTATTTATATTATAGACCCTTAATGAGTATTTGCTGAATGAATGATACCCTATTAATTTCTCATTAACAACTTAAAATGACTTGAAGAAATAATTTACATTTACTAGTTATCATAGTTTTATAAATAGCTATATTAAGAAGTCAGGCTGCTTTCTGCCAGATGAAAGTAAGAAAATTTACAAACTAGACTGGAGTCTGAAGTTTATCAAATCTTTTATCTTTTTAGGATTAACTGTATTATTGACCCTAAAAAAAGATTGTCAGAAGTTAGTATTTTGACAGTCCTGGTCAGGGAGAGGGAAAGTAAGACTGCATTAATTACCAGCCTAAATTATAAAACAAATCAATAAAAATGCCAGGATGATTGAAATATTTTTACTGATAACAGAGTATAATTGGAATGAGGAAGCACAAGTAGCTGAGCCTAGAGAATGAGAATGGGAATGTGTTAGTTTGGGAAGCTTCAGGATTTGAGGATGGACAGAATTTAGTCTAAAAGAGCTACGAATTAGATGACGTAAGTCCATCTTATGAAGGGGCCAATACTGGCAGTCTACATTTTTTGTATTCTTTGACTTAATATATCCTCAGCACATGGTCAAATTAATAATGTGATTAAACATGCCTAACAAGAACTTAGCCTTCAACATCAAAACTTAAAGAGTAAATGTTTTTTGACATTACATCCCTAAGACTGTTTTTCTACTTTTCTGTGTACTGTTTTTGCACATTTTTGCTCAGTACTGTGATAGAGGCAAAATATTAGCAAAATACTGTTTTGTAAATGAAGAACCTATCTTAGCACTTTTAAAAAAGTCTATGAAGGTGAATCAACATTTTGATTTCCTTAAAATGTAGATTGCAGTATCTTTTGGAAAATTATCTCATCTAATGTTTTCTATAGTTTCATTCTCAGTTTTCTTTTAATGATATAAGGTTCAGAAATAAGCACTAAAGGCATAGTCTAGTATAGTATTCGTAAGATGATTTCATCCTTTAAGTATCTTTTTATACCCTTGTGTTTCTAACTATCTTAATCCTACCTCATTAAAAGCCTAGTTTAAGATTACATTAGATCATTTCTTCTAAAAATTTGCTTTTCCTTTCTTTTCTTATTCCTAATTTTCTTCTGTCTTATTCCAATTATTTCTCTGGAACTAGATAGCTCTACTCTTAAGCCCTGTTGAATTTTCTGGGTTTTGTTTGTTTTAAGGCTACTATGGCCAACCCAAAAATCTCTCCCTAAGAAAACTTTCTATTCTTTATCTATTGAAATTCTAACGCACCTTCATGGTAGATCACAGAAGGATGCAAATTCTTCGGCTCTCCTCTATCAAGGAGTGAATCTGCGTCCACTTTGTGATTTGTTTTGACCTCTAGAAACACAGTAGAAGAGATGATGTTCAACTTAAAAGATGGGTTGGAAGAGATCATCACTTGGGAAGCTCTCTCTTGGAAGCTAAATTCTGCTTAAAAAGTTTGACTATCTTAGGAACACCGTGATGTGAGCAAGCCCAAGACAGTCACCTGATGGGGGAAGAGAGGTAATAGATGCCCCTCTGCCTACTTGTGAGCTCTTTTTTTCTGTCAAATAAATAAATAAAATCTTTTTAAAAAATTAGACATATACCTTCTGTAGATAAGCACTTAATTATTCTCCCTAATTATTATTTTTCCTACAACACTGAAGAGCATTGCTTCAAGGGATTTCTAAAATGTACATTTTTTTCCTAGCCATTTGTTGGTAAAATAATTTTTCACTTTGGCATCTCTTTTTCCTATATATCATTGCTAAAAGTTAAATTTTTGATCCTCAAACAATAGGTCACATCCCTAAAAGGTATTTTGTCATAAAATACCATCATCTATTATCTAAAATTCTATTTAAAATTTCATGCTTGGGGCACCTGGGTGGCTCAATGGGTTAAGCCTCTGTCTTCGGCTCAGGTCACGATCTCAGGGTCCTGGGATCGAGCCCCGCATTGGGCTCTCTGCTCAGTGGGGAGCCTGCTTTCCCCTCTCTCTGCCTCTCTGCCTACGTGTGATCTCTGTCTGTAAAATAAACAAATAAAATAAAATCTTAAAAAAATAAAATAAAATAAAATTCCATGCTTATGTTAGCTGAACAAGACATTTTTATTTAAATCAGACACCCCCTTAGAAAAACAAAGACTGTTAGTTAGTCATCCTATACATTTAATTTGGAGTGGAATCTAAGTCAGCAGTTTGTGGACTCAAGTCACCCATGCCAAAGGAATGGCAATATTTATAGAAGGCAGAGAAGTTGCAGAGGTAATTATGGCTCAGGAGGCATCTCAGAGAAAGGCAAAAACTGCTGGCTTCCCTGATGAGTGCTGGAATTTAGCAAGAGTATGTATGGAACTAAGAAGCAAGTAACTTTGGATGGAGAATTAGGAGAGGCACTCAGGTTGATTTCAGGAGACGTAAATGAATTTTTTTTCTTTTCCACTTACTATATGAAGTTGACTAAAATGCTTTAACCTCCCTCAGTTAATTTTCTTATCAGCAAGTGCTGAGAAGACTAATTCAGAGTGTTGAGCAGAGAAATTATTTTGAAGGTTCAAGGGAAGGTATCAACATAACTTTATGTCATACACAAATACTCGACATCAACTACTGTGATAATTCATCTAGGGCTAACCCTGAATGTCCATAAATAAGACTCCTGAATCCTACCGGGGCAAGAAGAGGTTTAGGTGGCTCTTTGCACAATATGCATAATTAGGGACTTTATAAACACGTGATGACGATATTAATCATACTGTCTAGTGAAAATACTCCAAATTTTTCAATTTGCTCTTCTTTTTTGAAATGCAAAAGTAGATATTAGAATATAAGTAGGAATTTTCAATCAAAACAGTATTTATATTTATTAACCATGTTTAAATATAGCACACAAAAGGAAGCTCTTAATCAGGTTGAAAATAAATTTGGTATTGATTTGAGTCCCTAATTTTCTTGTACTTACTAATCAAAGCACAATGTAACCTATTTTAAGATTTTTAAAGCTAATATGCCTTAAAACTTTTTGAAAATAATTTGTGCCTAGTAGACAAAAATGGTATCAACTGTGGCTCAATAATTTTAAAATACTATTTGCATATTATTTTTCAGATAACTAGAAAATCCATTGATTTTTTTAAGCATTTCTTCATAAGTACTGTAGAAGTTTAAATACCTTACAATGCAACTCACTTAGAAAATGATAAAGTACAAGATTTCCCAAACCTGTGATTTTTAAAATATTTTGAAATTTATTTAGGTAACAAATACATTAGTTTTTTAAAAAGTGGTTTATTTTGAGGTTTTCAAACTGGCTTTCAAAAATCATCCACTATTATTTTGTTGGCTGATAAGAATATAAAGTAGCCCAATTTTACTATTTGATTTGGGGATAATTACCATATCCAAAATTTACTCAGAGTAGAAGATAAAGTTCCTTATTTTTCATTTCTGTAGTACACAAATATCCATGTTTTTCATTCTATTGGTTCATCCTATTCCTCACTGCTCTATCTCAGTACTACTGGTCTAGGCCAAACTTTGTCCCACCAACTTGAACAACTAAATTCTAGCCCATATTGCCTCTTTTTGATACAATATTGCATCATTTAATTCACTGGTCATTTGATTAATAAAAAAATCAAATTTGATCGTATCACCTCTTGAGTGGCTCTGCATTGCATAGAGAATAAATTCTGAATTATCCAATAATTAAGATCTTTGCAATCTTTCACTAGGCTACTTTTCCCAGGCTCATTACTAATCACTTTTCTTCCTCGTGTCTTTATGTAGTTTAATTGACAACTATTGTGAAATAATTACACATGCATGCCATGTCTTTTCACACTTCTGTATTCATCACAACTTTGTAGCAGAATAAAGTCCTATGCCTAAAATGTTACTTGATTTCAAGTGTCTTCAAATATGAATACAGGTGTTGTTGCCCTTCCTAACTCATCTTCCCAACTCACCTTCCCCAGAAAAATCTTAATATTTTCTATATACCAATATATTTATAAACTTTATATATATAATATCCATATACAAATATACTATATATACATACATATATAAAAATAAAAATAGTAACATATTTTCCTTTTCAACTATTCTATACCACATACAGAATGTTTGATATTTGTACCAATTATGTGCCAGTTGCCTCTATTAGGGCTAGAGAAAATCTCACTACAAATAACAGTAGCAATAAAGGATATTTCTAAGAACAATTAAAATCAAAACTCTTATACAAATATAAATGAACACATGTCAAAGATTTTACTTAACTCTTTAATTATTGAAGGGATCACTCAATGCTTTCTACTGCCTCACAGGAGAATTCAAAGTACCATATATTTAGGTCTTTCAGAGGAGAAAATGAATCTTCAAGTAGCTAGAAAATTTACTTTTTCTAATCTGAGGGACATACAATGTCCATGTCTAAAAACAAGATCATGTACATTGTTATCTAACAGGAGAGAGTTGAAGTGGTTCAAGGAGAATGAAAGTTGAGGATAATCTGGAAAGAGGAACAGACACTAAGTAATGTATTACTTTTCTTTACCCATTTTCAAGTATTTCACAGTTTTTCCTAAGAGTGTTAATAATGAACAAAACCCATATTTTACAACAAAGTGTGCATTAAAAAGATAAAGAAATGGGAAAATTATGCTTTCCTAAGTACCTAAGGGACCCTTGACATTATTAGCTGAGTATTTTTGAGATGTCTAAAAGGATAAGTTCCTGAAGCATAATAGTTACTTGGAAAAATTCTTTAACTGAATTTATTTCTAATACATGATGATTAATTCTAAGGCCAACACAAGTCAAATAATAGATCATTTCTATCAAAAGTAGTGAATTCCTCAAGGAATTTTACTCTAATTGTGACCTTGTAAGAGCATTATTCACTTTCAAAATCTGACTCCAGCATCATTTCATTGTTTTTTAAAAACCCAACATTCTAAAATAATAGGGACCTCATTCCTTCCTCCTGAGTGATCCACATTGTCTCTACAGACACTTCTGTGATAGCGTAAATCCACTCTTAACGCCGGGTGTGTTGCCTAACCATATTAGACACAAGGTCCCTGAAGGCAGGCTCTGCATCTAATCCATCCTCATGTTTCCAGTATCTCACCCATTTGTTACACACACAATTTTCTAAAAATATTTGATGACTGTCTGAATAAAAAGTGATAATACTAAAAAAAAATGACAAATTCTTTTAAAAATGAATTAATTGAAGCCTTCTTTGTTATTTTTGAATTAGGGGCTTGATATATCAAATTAAACAATGATAAACATCAGAAAAAATACTAAAATTGCCATGAATTTGTGAGTTATAAGTACCTACTTGTGTTTCCAGGGCCATCTAGGTCGAACCATGAACATTTTTTTTTTTAAGGATTTTATTCATTTATATTTGACAGGAAGAGAGTGAAATCACAAGTAGGCAGAGAGGTAGGCAGAGAGGGGGGTGGTGGAGAAGCAGACTCTCTGTTAAGCAGAGAGCCTGATGCGGGGCTCGATCCCAGGACCCTGAGATCATGACCTGAGCTGAAGGCAGAGACTTAACCCACTGAGCCACCCAGGTGCCCCTGAACACATATTTTTTTAAAGATAGGTTTAAAGGCTAAGAATTTGTAAATAGTGTTAAATTATGAAACTAAACTTGCAGAACAGTATTTAAAATCCTAAACACATTATATGTAATTGTATTATATATTATAGTAATACTAAACTTACTAGAAGGTAAAATATTTTCTGCATTGACTTTATATTAGCCACCTGTCCTCTTAAAATAGCTGTAAGATTCCTTACATAAAATAAACTGCTTAAAACCTCGTTTAACTTACTGTTTATTTTTGCTCAAACTCTGCATCTGGTAGTTTGTGAGCCAAAGATAATCATTAAGGAAATTATTAGGACAAGTTATCTTGCATATTAATGGCTTTAGTCATCATATCCAGAACTTGTATTTAAACTAAGCTCTCAGGAAAGAAAATAATGTACAGTCTTTTCTTTCATAGATGTTCAGATTATGTTGCTCCAAGAATGTGAATCTGAACAAATTAATATTGATGTTTAACAGGTTTGACTAACAATAATGATATGCATAGCAGGTACAGCCATGGATAGAGGTGCTTTACATATCATTATGTTCTATTCTTACAACAACCTATGGGGATGTAAAGAGCCCCTTTTTCTAACTGAGAAAAGTAAGACCCAGAGAGGTCAAGTGTTTCTTCCAAGATAAAACAGGGAGTGAATGCCCAATCAAGATAAAGTCCAATGGTGATTTACTACTCAGGTAGGATGTAAAGGTGCTTAGAACTTTGACACAAGAGAATGCCTATATGCATTTTGGAGTCCAGAGTACATCATGAAGGAATTTACTGCCTTTTTGTTTTTGCATATTCAAATTTGAGAAGTGCTGATGATAATTAAAACATTAATTAAAGATGGAAATCTTGAAATCAGACTAATGTGACATAAAATGGCAAACACCAAAAAAAGCAGATATAGGTATTAAACTTAAAAATAGGCAAATTATAAGTCATTATTCAGATAATAGTAAGTGAGGACAGTTATTAAACAATAATGCAAAACAATGATTTAACTAGTATAAACTGCCCCTGGTGAGCCTTTGGGGTAGCCTCTACGCCTTGGTAGGTTGCAGGTGATTAAACTCTGTAACAATGGAAAACTGTATACTTGTCTCTGGAGACAGAGTTCAAATATCTGAACTGGGTTCCAAGAAGATTTGGGGTTGAGCCACTCCCCTCCCTACCTCTGTTTTCACATCCCTGCTTTGAGATCCAGCCCTAGAAGTTAGGAGGAGTGGACCAGTAAAGAGTTGACAAGAACAAGTTTGACGCCCAGCCCGTGCCTGGCTAGAAGGTTAGTAGTTGCAGACCTGGCTTGGCCACATGCGGTGTGCCCATTCCCGTAATGCTTCCTCTATCAATCAGCAAGCAGTCAGGAAACAGATGGCATCTCAAATGGGGATACCTAGAATTTAAGAAAGGGGACATTCTGGGCAGAGAACTATCAAGCTCCCAGAGATGGTGGAATACGCCAGGCATGAAGGGGCAAAGAGTTGGGCGGGAGTATCCAAGCCTGGGGAGAGCGCGTGAAAGTTCAACGTCTCTTTTCAGTAATAAAAATGTTACATGGGAAGAAGCTAGACAGTAAACCACATGGAATCTGAGCTAAAGGGCGGCCACGCGGATGGACTGTGACCAACTGTGACCGACATAGGTACGTAGTGCAGGTCTAGAGGTTTCCTTCCTCACCTCTGAGGAACAGGGGTGGAAATGTGTCCTGACTAGGAGGTGCCGCTAGCCTGCTCTGCTTGTGCACTTGAACTTCCTCACCTCCAACGTCCTCATATTATTCTTTCCCCACCTCCATCTTAGCCTTATTCTTTCTCACAAAAATCTACTCCTACTTGAAGAGAAAGAAGCACCACTTTTGTTGAACACCAGGATACAAAATAACAACAGCTAAATGTTTTATGCCAGGCACTGAGCCCTCTGAAAAGAATACTTGGTTCAGGGGCACCTGGGTGGCTCAGTGGGTTGACTTCGCCTTCGGCTCAGGTCATGATCTCAGGGTCCTGGGATCAAGCCCCGCATCAGCCTGCTTCCCCCTCCTTCTCTACTACTACTCTACCTATCTCTGTCAAATAAATAAATAAAATCTTAAAAAAAAAAGAATACTAGGTTTATCTTCATTTTACTAGTGGCTAAGGAAAAAGGACTTTAAAAAACAACAACAACACAAAAGCCTAACTGTACTAGTTGTCCAGGCTTTTATCAAAGCTGTTAAAACTAAGAATGACTATATAAGCAATATTTCCAAATAAGGATTTTAAAAAATTCTTTTCACATTTTGCAAAAATGAGTTAACTGACCCAATAAATTTCCAACCAAACTGATCTGAATGTCATTTCTGTCTTTTGAAAAAAAGCCCTAACGAAAATATGGCCATAATAATACACACTTTTTACATTATATCTTCCAGCTTTTTTTTTTTTTAATATGCTCCTGTGTCTGTTGCACACGATTGGATATCTGTGGGATGAACTCGGATTCTGATATGTAGCCAACAGAGGCCGAAAATGCCCAATTTATGGAACACATGAAGATATCAATTTCCCCACTGGTTCATTTGGAATTCACCTTGCAGCTTAGTTAACACACAAACAGGAGAGTAAACACTTTCCCTCTAGAATATCAAGGTGTTCTATTCTGAGAACAGCAGAATTTGATGCAGGTGGCTATTGAATTAGCTATTAACAGTTGATTAGGAGGATACATTTCAGAATGTTCTATTTCTCTCTAGAACAAAGAAAAGGCAATTTTAAACAGAACTCTCAGCTTCTAATATTATGTCTGATTCCATCATACTATTTTGTGAAATAGAACTATAATTCAAACCTCTAAGTTAATGGAGTTTGACAGGAAGGTACACATCACATTTTGCAAAAAGAGCCTTGATTACTTTTGGTGCTTCCTCTTGGTAATAAAGCCTTGACAGCTTCCATTTCTCAAAAGAACAGCTTTATTATTTTCTCCTCAATTCTAAGTAGTTACTTAACTCTAAAATAGTTGCAAGTAAATGAGAGCATCTCTACTGAGAAGAAAAAAAAAAAAAAGCAGGTAGAAGAATTTCTTACACACTTTCTTCCAATCTTCTATCACTTAAGAAATTTAAAGTAACAAATGAATGCCATTTAAAGCTTTAAGTCCTTTAAAATGTTTTAGTTATCACTTGGAGACTGTATCAGTCAGGGTCCAGGCAAAATACAGATGGCGTACACTCAAATTGGGTAAATTGAGGAGGATTTAATAAAGGCACTATTTATAAAAGTGCAGGCTGTTGTTTAGGAAAAATACAATGAATAGTTTAATTCTCTGGGGATTGTAGTAACAGCAGGGCATCTTAGTATATTCAAAGACTAAAGAGGCAAAGAGAGGGATAAGTGATCTTTAGTTGAGCGAAGCAATCAGCTTAAGATAACCTCAGCAAGGAAGAGAGGAAAATTACTACTCTGACTTTTCGTTCATTCCTCTTTCTGAGTTTTTGGTGATGTTCCCTGTTGACCAAACCAACTGGATGTCTACCGATGCCGTCCAATATCAGTCATCCTCTTTAAGTACAAAGTAACTTGGAAAAGGGTACAGGGGATCTGGAGGGATCAATGGGAAATATCCAAGTGGACACTCTTTTAGGCAATCATTTCAATTATTTCTATTTGCTGACCGTAGCTCTCAAAGGACCTACATTTGAGATAGGACTAAGGGCCATTCTATAATCAAATTATATTTCGGGAAGAAATGACATGATCCAGTTTGTACTCATGAACCACACACAGATACCAAAGTTTTTCCACAACATTAAGAGAACTGAAAGTGTCAATTTGACCACCTAAAGAATCCAAGAAAGTTCAGAGAACACAGACCAACATACCATCTGGTAGACTTCAGGCAGAAAAACTAACTCAGAACATCAACAAATTCCTGAAGAAATGGAAGCACAAGGGAAATGTACTGTGTTTTCCATAAGCTTCACCATTGGCAATATCATCATTACTTATATGTTATTTCTTTTCCGGAGTGTACATATGCAGCATTAATTCTGCAGATATCAGCAGTATCCATCCATGCCTGTGACAGTTTCCAACTTGTCTCAATAATTTTTCTGCAGTTTCACCACTAATTATAAAGTACAAACATTTGGGCTTCTCTAGTTTCTTTGCATCTATGACACACTGAATAAATTTAACAAGTATTTATTGAGCAATTAACATGCAGGGCAATGTTCTATGTGTTGGGGATAGAGCACTGAAGTCAAGTTCTCTCCACACAGGGCTTAGCCTAAAGCACTTTTGCAGTCACATAACCCAAGCAACTTAGAGAAAATGTGTTGTTCTGGTAAAAAGTATCATTAAATAATTAATTGAATAAATCTACATCAGTCATTGTTCAGAGTTTTGTATTCATCTCATATATGTGGAAAGTTATATTCCTGGGTTTTAAGAACTTACATTTTTCCAGAAAATACATATAAGTCTAGGCATTATGTTGTGCTCTACTAGTTTTGTTTTTTTGGTTTTTTTTTTTTAGCCATTGTGTGAATTTATAAAACAGTAGACAGTGTTCCATTCGAGTGAGACAGAACATTGCCAAGTGGAGCACAACATGATGTAATGTTAAAATATTTGTGAAGATGTACAGAATAGAAATGCAGATTTGCATTTTATTTGCATTCCAGGAGAGCAGAGATGAGCTGTGCTACAAATACATTTGTTGAAGCAGCCATTGATGCATGAATGCTTCCCTATTTGTTCCACTTTCATCCACTGCCATAACTTGGAGCATGCTCTGGTTTGGTACTTTATTAGCAGGAAAAGTGGTAGGCTAGTCTAAAGAATACAGTTCAGGATTTCTTTATATCTTTTTTTTTTTTTTTTTTTGACATTTCTCATTGTATTGCACCATGTCAAGTAAGCGTGAACCTCTGTGTACAATATATTGAATTTTCTTCAGGTAGTTCAAAACAAATTAATTCTCTACCCACACATCACTTAAAGTACTAATTCCCTGTGCAGCCCAGCAAACTTCAAGCTGTACCTGTTCAGCATTTAAAGTTAAGGCAGTGCACCATAAACACCTGTTAAAGTTTATAGCCATCTGCTTCCTCAAGAAATCTAAATTCTAATAATATGAAATTAACAGATGGGAAAGAGCTGTAACCTCAGTTCTGAAGAGGGTAACTGCAACCTTTGAATTAACATACTGCCATTTTGCTGGTAATTGTTTGCAATGACCACAGGGACACAGTTCAGCAATGATGTCCCATTAGTGACATGCTTTGTTTTTGTTCAGGGATAGTTTGGAGTGAGTATTTCGTAATGATTTCTGAAACTCCATATTAAGGCGAATCTTCCTACTCCCAATGAAAGAGCAAAATAATTAAGGCATAATGAAATGCGGTTCAACAGATGACAATCCTAAGGGTAATGAAAGGATACCTTTGAGACTGGAAATGGCAATGTTTTAAATAAGAAATTAAAGTTGGTTGTAATGCACTTTTATAAAATTAAGTCTAAAATTGGATGTTGAGAGGAAATTCAGAGCAAACTGTGTGGATTTTCAGGAACTAGCTTTCTTCCTAGTCACAAATGATTGAGAAGATTCTTGTTTCATGAAGACTAATTCAGGAAAAAAAAAAAAAATCAAGACCTCAAGGTCTTGTTTTGCTTTGCAAAATTAGCATGTATTTGTGGTGTTTTCTATTTCTGATCCTAAAAGTAATGCCTGCTCAATATAAATAATTCAAACCATACAGAGTGCATAGAGTGGAAATGGAAGGTAGCCATGATTTCATGCTCCACAAACTGGGGAACAAGCATCAATAAATCTCTTTTATTTTTCCAATTAATGGCTTGAGAACCCACATGCTAGTTTTGTAATGAGCGTAATATCTACGTTGCGGGGCTGGTCCCAAGCTGTCCATAACTCATAGGAGCTAAACAGCCTCAGTCATGACAAATCCACGATGTGAAGAGAACACCCATGTCTGAGCCCCGTTAGGTGCTATGATGTTTTTTCTGCTCCGCACTGGTACTGCTGAAGTCTGGCCCTCTCTACACTGTCAGTGGGGTCAGTCTACACTATGAAGATGCTCAGTGCCGCCTGTTTCTGTAAAGCCCACTGCAGCCTTTGTTGGTAGACTCCATCCCGGCCTGACCACTGAGTTTGCACAAGTTGCCCCTCACCCTGGATGTATGAGTCTTCTATGACTGCCATGACAAATATAGAAATAAAAAAGACTATCCACATGAAAAGAAACAAAGGTTACTTCTTCAGAGCCTGTCCTAGTAAGAGAATCAGCAACCCTCACCTGCATTTGGCAGAGACTCTACGTACAGGTGAGTACAGAAGCTTTTATAGAGGAAAACATGCTTAACATGGGTCCTGATTGGAGGCTGTTGGCAAGGGTAAGCTGGAGGAGGGCTAATTAGAAGTAAGGAATCCTATGTGTTCAGTTAGGGGAGCATATTTGGCTTTTTCTGGCTGATACAAAGTAGATAGTTGGAGGAAAAAAAAAATCAGAGAAGCTGGAATTTATTGATTAAGCCCTTTTACTTTTGAGCTAGTCGCTATGGAGGTTGTGATTTGTCTTCCTGGACTAGCTGCCACAGAGGCTGTAGGTCAAATTTGTATTTTTTTTATATGATATGGCTGTTGTCCATTTGTATATTCAGTCTCTCACAAAATTATTCTAAACCTAACAGCTTCAACGACACAAGGTTACTGTGCCACAGCTCTATAGGTCAGAAATATGTAAGGGTCTCGGAGCTAGCAGTCAGCAATGGTGTTACATTCTGAATGCTCTAGTACAGAATTCCTCTCCTGCTTACTCAGATTGTCGACTGAAGTCAGGTTCTTGTGGTCATAGGTCTGCGGTTCCAGTTTTCTTAATGGCTATAAATAAAGTAAGGGCAGTTCCCAGCTCCTAGAGGCCACTGTAATTCTTGGCTCTAGGCCCTGTTAACTTCAAAGCCAAGAAATGGTGGCTCTGTGTTGTTTAAACAGTTATGGTACCAACAGAAAATTAATACAGATGTGAGGGATGAGTAGAGATTTATTAGATGACTGTAAATGTGAATTCTGTTCAGGTGCCAGAATGGGAGGGCATTCAAAGCAGAGGAAATAGCATGTGCAAAGGCCCTGTAGCATGGAAGAACAGAATTCAGGAATCAAGAGTTGGTGGATATTACTAGAATCTAAAGTATAAGGTGGCCAGGAGCAAAAGTGCCATGGTCATCACAGATAAAACAAAGATACTTGTATTGTACTACTTAGGGTGTAAGACTTTTCTTTTTCAACCCATGCAAAAGTAACTGGCATACCCATTGTTCATATATGAGCAACAAGCAGATTTCAAAACACCCTAGCTTAGGAATTACTTGGAAGTGAATTCAGATTCTGTTTCTGCCATTCATCAACTGTAGGACTTTGGTCAATTTACTTAACTGCATGGATTCTCCATTTTCTCATCTGTGAGGTAGAGATAAACACAACCTGCATATGTTGTGAGCATTAAATGGGAAAATGTATCTTTGCTGCATTAAAAAAAAACCCTCAGAATACTAGCAATACTAATGTTATTTTATACCTAAAATATATTACATCCAATTCTAGATCCAAATCTACAAAGGGATTGATGAATTCAATGAATCCTCACTCCCAGAAATGATGAAGGCCATGTTGTCACTCAGCTGGGCATATCAGTATAACTATCAATTTAACAACTGGCTGAGGTCACATTTCCATTTACACCAGAGGCACCAAAAACATGTTTAAAGTACTGGCATCATTCAGCTTCAACCCAATATTTATCCATACTAAATTAGATGCACACCATGGAAACCATTTTAAGTTACAATAGATTATTTGTTTACTTAATCTCTAGTTAGTATGTGTGGGTGACGTAATTGTTTCCTCTAAGTGGTTATTACTATTACATATCAGAATGGTTGTTTCTGGTTGGATAACCCTTAGAAAGTAAGTAGGATAAGGACAAATAGCAAATAGCTTCTAGGTCTCATGTATAATTGAGTTTTCCAAACCTCGCTTGAACTTTGCCAGTAAATAGCATTTACTATTTCTTCACGCAAAGTAAACAAGAATACGATAATAAATGAATTACAGTTACCTTTGAGAAATCTCATGGTGAAAACATGAATTTTAGGAGAAAAATATTATTTGGGTTATGCTTGTTTATTTCTCATTTCTTAGATTAGCATTTTGAAATCTGGTTGCCTAGTTCACTTACAAAAAATAGTAATTAAAAGCAACCCAAATGAAAATTTTCTGCAGCAGTTCTTGAGATTATGGATTCACACACATGTACACACACCCCCAAAAAGATTCACCCAAGGTATAGCTAACTATATTTTGGAAATGATAAAATACCTATTCTCATATTGCCATAATAGGTATAAAATTTTTACATAGTGTTTGATAAATAAAAATAAAGCATTCAGTTGCAGCTAGAAATCTTATCATCATGAGTCAACACCATCATTCTTATGTAGCTTTCATCATCATTAGCCATTTCTTCTGTTTGAAACCTTTTAGCTGTTTGTAGACATCAGTGGAAAATAAGAATCAGGTCATACAGAGTAGCAGCAAGAAAGGAAAGAATCCTCAGGGAACTTTGGCTGCTCCAGGTCCCAGCCACAAAGTCGAACGTTTCTACGCCTGCCTTGGTAATATAAAAGTCAATATATGCCTATGATGCAAGTGGCACTTAATTAAAGCTCACGCCCTTGCGCCATGCACAAGTTGGACACCTGTATCCATATGCAGTAGCCCTTTGTACCCTTACCCTATGTTTCAGGTATTACAAACCTCTTGGAGTTCTTTGGGTATACAGAACTCTTTTACGTCTCTGTGTTCCATGTGTGCATCTACTAAGCATACGCCTCATCCTTTGTCTACTTGAACTCTTCAGACTACCTTTCAACATCTATCTGAAGAAGTCACTGGTCTAACTGGGCACAAATAATCATGTTTTTCTCTAATCACCGCTCTATACTGTGCACGTTTTAATAGTTCGTTTCTATAAAATTGCCAATATCCCACCCCTTTATACCTAAAGGACTGGCAATCTTACATGTTTGGTCCTAATATAATTGTACTAATAAGCTGTTTTGTAAACATTTGTTAAATAGCAGGTAATCTCTTGAGTTCATCACAGACTGTGACCATGTCTTATTAAAAACATATACCTGTATTTTGTAGTATTTAAGATACACATTTGTAATCTGCTCTAATAATTTTTAGCTGTAACCTAAACTATGTCTCAATTTCTTAATCTGAAAAATGAAACAAATTTTTACAAGCATTAAATGATACAACATGTACAAAAGTTAAATTCTGTATTCAAATTTTACTCATTATGGATTTCATTCTTCTCAACCAATCCTAAATTGTCCTTAAGTGAGATTAAGAAAAGTTACCTGAATAATATTTGCCATTGTAAACATGGGTCCTTCTTAAGAAAGGACAACAAACACACCAATAATAATTTGAACATAAACATGAATATACTGGTCCTGTTTACTTCAGCCAGCCTGATAACTAAACATTAGACTTTGAAAAATCACAGCAAGGTCAGGTACTGGATCCGTAGTCCTTAAAGTATTAACATTGTTTTGTTTTGACTCATAAAATTTAGGAATTTTAATTTATGAATTTAGGAAATTTAAAAATATATGTGCTTATTGAGAATGCAGTAAGATGTGATGTATAAGAATACACTCACATACACAGACACACACAGAGATTCAGAAAAACCATCTCAAAACCTAAAACAGAGGGACACCTGGGTGGCTCAGTCTATTAGGCATCTGCCTTCAGCTTAGGTAATGATCCCAGGGTTAGGGTTAGGGTTAGGGTTAGCAAAACAGTGATGAAATTAGGAAAGGGGTTAAGCAAAACAGGAATAATAACAATGGCTTTAAAAAGTATACAAAAGTTATAGGGTTGTGATAAAAATAAGTGATGATACACACAACAATCTTCATCCTACAACTAGAGCATGAAGTTCTTCAATGAAAGTATAGGATCTGACCATGATACCAAAAAGGCAAAATAAAAATCACACAATCAATTAGTATCTGAATAAAGATCAGTGGTAGACAAGGCTAGCCCTGGACTCACACCACATTTTCTAGGAAGTCACTTCAGAGGTTACTTAAAAGCTTAAAATAGGTCTTACTGACAAATTGCTGATCTTTACAGTCATTAATAATAATTTATGAATAATTTTCTCTGTGGGATTATACCATCAATTCAGTGCAGTTTCATCAACTGATAGACTTAAAAAATGGAAAATAAATGATCAGATCAGAAAAGAAATTACTCATAACACAGAGAATCAATTGGAAGAATTAATGAGTCAGGTATTACATAAGCAAGAAATAATTGTGGCCTAGAATGGTTTAAAAGCTGGGGAGATTAGAACAATGGGATTTGAAGACTGAGGGATTTATGCCATGCCTAACTTTCTGACTTGAATAATTGAATGGATGATAGTGGCACCATTCTTTGAGAGAATGAGCGCAAGAGAAGAAAAATACCTGAAAGCATTTTTGCACATCAAATTTCAGCTTTTGAGGCATAATGAACTAAAATATCCAGGAGCAGGGCACCTGGGTGGCTCAGTGGGTTAAGCCGCTGCCTTCGGCTCAGGTCATGATCTCAGGGTCCTGGACTCGAGCCCCGCATCGGGCTCTCTGCTCAGCGGGGAGCCTGCTTCCTCCTCTCTCTTTGCCTGCCTCTCTGCGTACTTGTGATCTCTGTCTGTCAAATAAATACATAAAAATCTTAAAAAATAAAATAAAATAAAATACCCAGGAGCAAGCTGGATATAAGCACTGAAATGGCAGAAATATATCTAAAAGTGGATATCATGAACTATAAAGACATTAACTGGAGCCACGGGAGAAGAGAAATCCCACGTACTTGTATGTAGAATGGAATTCTTATAGACCCCGACATTTAACTGGTGGGTTAACAAAGAAGAACCTTCCAAAGAGTTTAGTGCAATGGTCAAAAATTTGGAGTAGATGGTACTATAGAATCCAATGAACGAGTGTGTTTCAATGAGAAAATTGTACACAGTGTGAAACGTTACTGGGGAAGGAAATAAGACAAGAAATAAACTATTCATTGTATTTCTGAACAAGCAAATTATGTTACATTTGGAAAAGTAGTTCGGTTGTCCAGTAGATAAAAGTAGATAACATAAGCCGCCCTATGAGTGAAAGATGAGGAATAATAACAAAAGTGAGCAGCTCTTAAACATATATGCTTGGCTACCAAGTGGAAGAAAGAAAAGGAGGCAGAGCTGGAGAGAGGTGGGTTGAAAGTTTTTATTATTTTATTTTATTTATTTTATTATTTTATTATTTTTATTATTTGTTTGTATTGCTAAACTGGACAAACTTGAACATGATGGTACCAACAGAGACTGAAATTATAAACAATTATAAACAATTCAGAAACAATTCAGAGATCATTTATCTTGTGGGAAGGAATGACATCCAGATGTAGAGAAATGAGCCTTAGAGAGAGAATAGCTTCTATTAAACAGCAGAGGGTGGGCAGTTTTAGGTGTGGGGTTAGGAGTAGAGAATGGACCTGAGGTTCAGAGACTTCCTGAGGATTTTCTTTTCTCTGTGATGAGGAAACCAAGCTCATTCCCTGATAGCAAAGAGGGTGGTGCTAGGAAAGGTGATTTGACAAGAGTGGGAAGGTTTGAAATAGTTACTTCAGAAAATGGGAGAGCACTATCTAGAGAAATGACAAGATATTGCTGTTGGAAACCAAGAATTTTTCTAGAATGGCAAACACCAGTCCAGTTTCAGGCCTAAAGAAGATAAAAAGGGATAAATTCAGCACTGAAGATTTTCTACATGCACACCCTGGAGAGACAAAGGCGGGAAAGAAGTGAGTTCATTGGTATGGGAAACCTGAAGTAAACAACCATTGCATTAAGTTCACTGGAAAAGAAATAAAGAAAGAAGGTTTGACAAAGATGAAAACTTCTCTGAAGGCCTAGAAGGGTATGAGAAACATTACAAGAAGAAATATTTAGAACAAAAGGAATGACCTATGCTTAGTTCAAAAAACAAAAACACCCAAGGTTCTAATTTTTTTTAATTTTTTATTTTTTATAAACATATATTTTTATCCCCAGGGGTACAGGTCTGTGAATCACCAGGTTTACACACTTCACAGCACTCACCAAAGCACCCAAGGTTCTAATTTTAGCAGGCTCTGGATCCTGCCAAAGGATCTGAGAGAGAAGCAAATCAGTTGTAGATAATAGGTATATCCTACTGCAGAAATAAAAATTAGGAGATGGACTTTACCATACAAGATAGAACTAAAGAGAGTGGGTGAATAAATGCACGAATGAAAGAGAGGAATGGACTAATGAGAGTTGTTAAGTATTCTATGGTTAAAAAAGGAAGGCCAAGAAATATTTCTCCTGACAAGTCTTAATGGACAAGATATCTGAGTTACACAAATAACGTACGTATGGCCTTGCAGAAAAGCAGGAGATGGTCAAAATAACCTAGCCATGCCCCTCTCAGTCCAGATAGGCTTTACAGAGCTACTTATCCTCTGCAGGTCAGCTGTCATTATGAATAAACCTGAATCTCCTACCGATCACAGAGGACTTTTACATACAGAAGGTAGGAGGCTGCAAAATGATCTTTTCTTAGGTACCACATGCATATTAACATTGTGGCATATAACATCTAAGCCTGGAGCTATTTCTTAATTACCCAATTTATTTTACTTAATCATATGTAACAAGATTTGTATTTGCACTTACAGATTCTCCTTGGCCTGTGGTCTAAATCTGCCCATTAGCACCACTTACCAGTTGTTAAAAAGAATATTCACTTGTTGCTGCCTTGATACAACTGTAAGGCCAGTGTTAATTGCTCTCATTGGGCTGCTATAAAGAATCCAAAGAATCCAAAGAATGTTCCTTAAAACCAGAATATGGAATGTTTTACATTAAATGTGCAAAATCTTTGTATGCCTACAGAAGGGGGTAAGAAATAAAAAGTAATCAAGTTCAGAATATGTGAAAAGAAGCATTGAATTCACTGTCTAATGACTGAGCAAATATAGTTTCTGTGATCATTTGGATGACATGCAATTTAAGAAGGGAAAACAATAGGGATAGCAATGAGAGTAGGCGACAACCTTAGAGATTTTATTACCTATAACATTACTTGTTTTCCTTGTAATGGTAACATTCATGCGTTTTATAATGCTACAGAAGTCTGTACCTTAAACTTTTAAATTAACCTACTTTACAAGGTGGAAATGGGCTAAATAGGGACAGACACATTAACATCGTGTCAAATGAGTTCATGTGAATCATTCTGAAGTTGTATGCCTAAGCTTTTACTACCACCATATTGATTTTAGATCATTAAAAGAATTTGATAATTGCACATACCCATGCCTACACTAACAATAATTGCTGAGTAGTATAATTTAAAATGCTTATAAAATTTGAGTCAGCCTCAGTGTCGGCTATTAAGTCCACCTTGAACAATACACACTTTGTTTTTATTGCTACCAACTGTGCAAGGCATTAGGTTTTATTAGTTTCCAAATGGACACATCAATATTTATCTAAAAGATATGCACTATTGCCAAGCATCTCTTTGGAAGAGATACCAGAAACAAGGAAATTGGAGACTTTATTACTTAGAATATCTTTTGTCAATCATTTTGTTTTACTGATACTAAATTTTAGGTTCATTATTTTTAAAAACATCAGTGAAAGAAGAAATTGTCAGGAAGATAGATAGGACATTGTGGAATAAAGTATAAAGCCAGTCATCAGCCTCAAAGTCAGTAGTGACATACCTTATTACTGCTCTTATAGTGAACAGTATTTTAACAGGTAATAAAATGAAAAATACAGCTTTATGTACAACCAAAATTATCTTTCAGGCAATTGTTTTGTATATCTATTTTTGCAGTAATGCAGAAGTTAAAGCCTGAGGCTCTGCAGACAGGCGTACTGATAATTTCTGCAACTTCTTTGTGTGGACTTAGATAAGGGATCTCTCTAAACCTCAGTTTCTCCATCTGTATAAAGATACAAAATACATCTACCTGTTTGTGTTATTTCAAAGGATAAATGATAAAATGTATTTAAAAACCCTGGGACAGAGTCTGGCAAAGAATAAGCACTCAGTTAATATGAGGTCTTCTGTTAACAGAAAATGATTCACGAAGATAACTTTTTCACCCCTCGCCAGGATAAAATACCCGACAGGTTTAAAGTTGGGCATAAAATTGAGAACAACAGCTTTCCTACTAAACACAAATTATGTATGGCTTAAGAGAATTTCACTTAAAATGACCTTTTTACACTCATTTGTATGTATAGAGAGAATTTTGTACTCGAAAATGTTTAGAATCTAGTAAGAAAGATATGTTCAAAAAAGCAAACACAGGGGCACCTGGGTGGGTCAGTGGGTTAAAGGCTCTGCCTTCGGCTCAGGTCATGATCCCAGGGTCCTGGGATTGAGTCCCACATCAGGCCCTCTGCTCAGCGGGGAGCCTGCTTCCTACTCTCTCTCTGCCTGCCTCTCTGCCTACTTGTGATCTCTGTCAGTCAAATAAATAAAAATAAAAATCTTAAAAAAAAAAAAAGCAAACGCAAAATTTTCAACAAAATAAAAGCCACTCCCCATGAGGTTCTCTGTGACACTATGCATTTTCATCATTATCTTCAATCAGACCAGCCACTTCTTTCACACTGAATTCTTTCTCCTCAAAACCAGACTCCTAAGAGGTTTCTACTGCCATTAATAAGCAGCAGGCCTACCTTTTTATTTGGATATTCTTTTACCATTTTATGTAGATAGACACCCAAACAAAAACCAAGCCCTGCTTCATTCTTCTTCTTCTTTTCACTGCCAACTTTCTTGCAAAGGCAAAGTACACCTACGTTCTACAGTTCTGCACTGGTGGCTCAATGGTTAGCTCTAAAAATTTGGTTTCTGCCATACCCAGTTTCCTGCAACTGCTCTCTTAGATCATGCCAACTGCTTGCACAGCATTACAAAATTCAGTGGTCTTTTTGCTTCTGATTCCATTTCCGTATCTGCTGTTCTTAACCCCAGTTCTTTACTTAGAGCTATCGTTTTCTCGACTGTTCCAACAGTGGGTCTCATTTCATGTTGATAGCAGGTAACACATTGATTGTTGCCCATATGCTAACAGAACTGGGGATGGGAGCCTGAATATGGAAGGCATGGTCCTCCACTGCAGAAACAAGGAGCCACAAGAACTAATACAGACAAGCAGATGCAAAGATTTCTGGTGTAATGCGTGTGTGAAGGAAAGACATACTCAATACGCGATATTCCAAACCAGAACAGGTGTAGTTAGCATGGGAATTTGAGGCCCTGTATTAGCTTCTTAGGGATGCTGTGACAACATACCAAAGACTGAGCTAAAATAGCAATGTATTCTCTCACAGTCCTGGAGGCTAGAAGTCTGAAATCAAGGTGCTGGCAGGGCCATGCTCTCTCTGAAGGATGTACAGACGGATCTCAGGTTACTTCTTCTAGATTATCATGTTGGCGGGCATTTCTTAGAATTTGATCTCGTAGAAGCATCAATCACTGCCTCCCTGTCATATGTCTGTATTTCCCCTGCATTTCTCTACATTTCCCTTTGGCATGGCCTTGTCTCTTAATTCTATCTGCCAAATAATCTATTTTCAGAATGGGGTAACATCCCCCGGTACCAGAACTTGGGAGGACTTCAACAAATCTTTTCTGGGGAACATCAATACAACTCACAATCGACCTTCTGAAGTTATGACGATTATAAAGAGAAATAAGGAACAGCTACGTAGATGGCAAGAAGGATGGAAACATTCATTGTAGACTAAGGGAGAAGCCCGGAGAAACCCTCTAGAAAACTAGTTTGAAACCTCAGTGCAAAGGTTATCATGAGAGATAAGAACAGTATCATTAGAAGGGATAAGAAATTATTTAGGATCTAGAAAGGAAATAATTCAGGTTTTGAGAATCTGTTTTTGGTTGCTATGTGGAGACAGATATGAGAGCAGAAGATGCTTTTATTATTTCAGATAGGCTATACTGAGAGTATTTCTTTGCTAATGCAAATGATTTGGAAGAAAGAGGCAAATGATACCAGAGGCTAGGGAAAGGGTGAGTCATTGAGGAAGTTAAGAAGGGATGGCATCAACAATGCTTCAGAGAGGAAAAGGTCTGCTCTTTTCATTGCAGAGGATAGAACAAAGACAGGATGGGTGTACTAACAGGCGAGTTTTGTGTTTGGTGATAGAACATAAAAGTAGATGCATAAAAGTTGCTGAGACGTTTTGTTTTACTTTTTTTTGTTTTGCTTTATTTTCCTTTTTATTTGTTAAAATTTTTAGCCATAATCTTTTCTTTTCAGGGAACCACACCCAGATTTCAGATCGTTATACTGAACTCCTTATTTTTTTTCTTTATTCAGATGTTATTGTTTATAGGGCAGTGTTAGGTTCGCAGTATTAGGGTTACAGCAAAATTTAGGGGAAGGCATATAGAATTCCCATATGCCCTTTGCCCCTGTATATACATAGCCTCCCTGGTTATCAACATCCCTCACCTGAGTGGTACATTTGTTACGGCTGATGAACCTACATTGATACATGATTATCACCGAAGGTCCACAGTTTATACTAGAGTTAACTCTTGGTGTTGTACGTTCTGTAGGTTTGGAAAAATATATAATGGGTTTGGAAAAATGTATAATGACTGTACCCACCATTATAGACTCACACAGAGTATTCTCACTGTCCTAACGATCCCCCAGGCACTTTTATTGTTAATAACCAAGTGTAAGGAAATGGTCATCAATTGAAAGCAAGTGTAATAGGGGGTTGATATAAGAAAGGGACTAAAGTAACAGTTTTGGAGAATGAGAGAGAAATTAGCCTATGAAAATGTTTAATCCTTCGCATCCCATTTGTTTCCCCCCCTTACTTCTTCTGTCCTTTAAATGCAATATGCTTTGTGGTATTATCAACCATCTGTGTTTGTCTTGCTTAGGAAATAACATTTATCCCCTTGGAAAGTAAAATATTTTCCCACCATCACTTTAATTAAAACAAACAAACAAACAAACACCTAACTCATCTCCATAGTTTATCAACTGCATGTTTAATATCTTCATTTGGTGTTCTGATTGTATTTTATGGTCAGGATCTTCAAGAGCGAACTTTTTCATAAAATCGCTTTTTCCTCCACACTTCACAACTCCTGTTACTGGCACCCTCATTCTTCCACTCTTGCCAAAGTGTCTTTGATGTTTAATTCTCCCTCTCTTGACACACTCCAGCAGGGGCCACACTACCTACATTCTGTACTAATGATGATTTTCTCCTCTATTCCTGTATCCACCACTAGTGGTGCTCTCTTGCTCGTTTTCTTTCTAATGTGCAATTGTAAAATGCTTCAAAGGAATTCCTTGCCTCCTGTATTTCACTCCAGCAAATCACTCCAAATTCCACTAACAAGTAACCAACAAACATGTGGAAATATATTTAATTTCATATATATCAAACAAATGCAAATTAAAGCAATGGTAATAGGTCATTTTGCTTAAGAATTAAAAGTAGCAAGCAATTTTTAACAATGCCAGTGCTGACAGTGTACCTGTAATATGTAAACAGGTATATATAAAATCCATGTGTTTATGTTTGTATTTGTATTTACTTATATAGGCCTAGGGGAGAATAAAAAATAGGATGAGTTGTACCAGGTTGATTGAAAAAATGACAACAACATTTTTTTTTTTTTTTTACCATTTTCTGAGTCCATACCCTTTGAAATACAACTTTGCATCTTCCTGGGTCAAGAGTTGGAGTTATTTTCTCCAACTATGAAATCTGGGCTGGTCTTACAACTTGCTTCGTGCCAATATGCCAGTCCTGACCTCAGGAGGCATTGCACACTTCTGTCTTCGGTCTTTCAGTGCCATCATTTGCATGTTAACAATCAGTTGAGACCACGTGTGAGGGACCTGTGGCACCCCAGCAGTCAGCGAGCCAACACCCGGAAGCACAGTTGGAGAGCTTACTCCAAGCTGGACACAGAAGCATGTAAAACCTTGCTCTAGAGCCAGAAG